>NC_137542.1:53379555-53567927 GCF_963082525.1 Nesoenas mayeri | reverse complement strand
GCCTCTTGGGTACACAAAGTCCTGTTTCTTTCTGGGTACACAGTAGGTAACATACTTGGTCACTCTCCATTCTGAGAACAGACTCCTACTTGGGAAGGATGTGGAGGTTGCAGAGCCTTCCTCCTTACTCAGCAACCCAAACCCTGGACTAAAGACTCACCACTTGTTTCCTCCTCTCCTGCCCCTCTCTGCCTTTCATTCTGAGCTGTGTAGAGCCTCACATGCAGCAGGAGTCCACATGTGGTGAATATGCTTTCTTTAATAGTCTTTATGTATGCTATGAAAACACTTAATATATACTCTATTATATTACTATATTATATATTGGAATTTTGTATTCACCTTGAGCGTACTACAAACTGAAGGAGAAAAAATGGAGGGTCTGGTGGCTGGGCAGAAGTATTTATGATCTATGCTGTCTGTTAGCAGTAGTTTCGAACTGCAAAATGAACACATCAGCTTGATGGTTGTAGGTAGATCAATACTGAAGCAGCTGATAGTAACTTTTAATAATCAGAATTTAAATTATTTTTCTTCCTTTTCTAATGCAACAGTTCACTGCTCTAAGCTCCCAAATGAAGCTGTCTGTAGACTCAGGACTCAAGGAAACAGCAGTCCGTTATCTGGTTAAAGTGAGAAAGATTTAATTAGCAATAATAGGACCTAACACGGCTGAATGCACAGGCATTTCTACACAACTCTGCTGCAAGCATTTGAACATTTCTTTAACTCATGCTGGCTGCTAACCATCACCTGGAGCCATTATTTCAATCAGATATCTCAGGCACATGTCAGCCATGCTTCAGCTCCCCACACAAACCCTTTTCCACTGGTGATAGTAATCGTGGGTGTAAAGAAGATTTGTTATTACCTTCCTGTGCAATGAGGACTCTTGTGCCACATAAAAATCACTGAACTGACTTTGTAGATTGGTATTCAAAGGCCTAAGATCAAAGATGATGAATTATCATAGGGCATATTATTTTTTTTTTCAAAATTTATAAAAGCATTCTCTAAAATAAAAAATGTTTATTCCAATAAAATCTATGCATTCTGAAAAGACACAGATCTTCCTAGTCTCAGATGCCAATAATGTTTTCTGAGTTATTAGATATTCTTATACATATGGAAAAAAAAGATCAGATGTACAATTTTAAGTCATACAAATCAACAATTTAGGGACTGAACACAATGGGGCAAGAGGGATGCTGTAAAGACACAGGCAGTAAGATCCTCAGGAGGGAAGGGTCTCTAAGCGGGGTAGATGGATCCTGCTGAATCTGTTGCTCATGCTCACAATGCTCCTCCAGCACCTCTGGAAAATGTCTCTTAAAGCAGGCAGCTCATAGCATCATCTGCATTATTTTTCATTTGTAGTAATCCTTGCTTCACTACTCACCCCAAACTGCCTCCAAAGTAATTGGTTAAACCACTGAAATCTGTTCAGGCAGCAGACAGGCAGAGGCTGGGTCTGTAACCAGGGCTCATCAGAAGGATGGAACACCAACCCACCCACCGCGTGCCAGGAAGGGCCCCACCATACTTGTTGTGCATGTAACATATCTCTTCTCAAAATCTTTATTAAGATTAAATTCTTGGTGGCTGCACAGCTGGGCATATGGATGACTGTGGAAGGTGTAATGTACATAGTGGTTTTTTTGAAGATCATGAGGGATTTGGCAGACATTAAAAGCTGCCCCAAAGTCCCTGGACCTCCACAGCTGCCCAGAGTATGCAGGAGTAAGCAACGGTGGTCCCCAGCCAACCTGTGGCATCATCCTTTTTTCTGGGGACATGACCTTCATATTGAGGATTTGTAAACCTGTATTTTGGTTTCAGAGATAATGAGGTAGAATACAAGGAGAAATCATTGCTTTCTCTTGCTAATCTCACAGCCATATGAGGAAAGGCCAAAAAACTGTCTCAATTAATTCAGACTTAACATTTTATAAAACAGGTAAATAATAGCCCAGTGAACAGATTAGAAAATTGGGACACAGATAAGCACATATGATGTCAATGGCCAAGGTTCAGTCAAATATGCTAAACAATATGCTTTCAAGTTCAATATTGTGCCCCAGATTTTATCAAAAACAAGGGCTTATCTGCAGCCTCAGACTTGATTGAAGTACTTATTTAGTTCACCTTTTGATTAAAGTGAAAAATGACAAGGAACCAGAAAACATTTTAAGAAACTTGAATGTGTATTTGTTTTTACTTAACTATTGCACTGCAGACTGTTTCATACTCAAAGCCACATGCTCATGTTAAATCTGGTAATAACAATAATATTTTTTTTGCCAGTCACTGCAATTTATTACAAATTTTCTGTGACAGAGATGTTTACAACACCACTTGTAACACTATAAAGCTAAAAAATTATTGTCTCAATCAGGTAAATTATTGTTTCTATTCAACTCTGTATCTGTGGTCCTACTCAGCACATACAAACATGTCCAAAGTGTACAGACATTATCAGAGTTTTGACAGTCTTCTCACTGAACCAGATTTCTACTTGTGAACAAACATGCTAGGTCAGTGTATTTCAGTATAATAGACCAGATCTTCTCTTGTGAAAGCTAAGATCAGACATCACATCAGTTTAGTATATTTAAATTATTTTTTAGAAATTCTTTGCAAGTCTGCAATATATAGATTACTTACATCTCAGAGATTAAAGGAAAATATTTTTCTCTCAAGGAAAAAACAATAACATATGTAAAGGGAGACAAGAATTCTCATTAATATAGTAATTCTTACTTGTTTATGTTATTTTATACAATATGAATCAAAACAAACATAAATTTAATTTTCAAATTATGAAGAGTTCTGATAAGTAAACATTCTGTTTTTACACAGACTTTTCAAAAGTTATATAAAATACGCTTTTACTTTCTTGCATGATTATCTATTTTTCCTTAAGACTGCATTTTGTGCAACCAGTCTGTGGATTATGGGAAAATAATAATTAATATCTTAAGAAAGCAGGATAATTTTCAAAATATCTCAATTCATATGCATCAATCAGAAAATTCAGAAAATATATACTTTGACTGTGTAATATATAATCCAAGTTAGAGATCTGAATAATACATAATATTGATCAACTAACTACAGCACCAGTCCACATTTTAAAAAACCACAATTTAGATTTTGAATAATGAGGGCACCAGGAAGTGTTTCAATGAGATAAAATTATTGAAAAGAAGTTGGAAAAAAATTAAACATTTGTCTGTTCAAGATAATTGAAGAGCCAATAAAAACTACTTTATTTGCTCACATACTGAATACATTTTATCTGGACTCTTCTATTCCATAGATTTATTAACAGTTTCAGAAAATTTCTTATGATTTCTATCTTTCCGTAAGTGAATATTTGTAGAAAAATAATCTCAATATCAAGAAAAGAAGTGTGTGTTGCTCCTGTGGTCTGGATGAGGAACTGTGACTCATTTAAGAAAGAGACTGCTGCATCAGTAAGCATTGAAACTTAATCACTTATCTAGTTTAACTGCTAAAATCATCCTCAGTTTGGGATTGTCTACATTAGTGTTTTACTATAGACAGGGAGAAAACTTTTGACTCTTCCAGTCATTCCTGTTGGTTGTGCCCTGGTTTGCATTGCAGAGCCATCCCATGTCATGCACACTGGACCCTCTTCTGGCAAGAGCCGGCCTCCAGAAGCACACCTCATGATTTCTAATCCATGACTGGTATGCAAGTTCACGGGACCAGAGCAGAATGCGTTTGCAGCAATGCACAGGTGTGCAGGGAGTGAGAATGTGGGACACTCAACATGACCCATCACAACCCATGGAACTGCCTAATGCACTGCATGACCCCCTAACAGAGACAGTGACTTTTTGGTCCAGAAAAGTTATCATTCTCTCAAACAATTTCTAGCTGTGGGTCAGGAGTTAGGCTATGCACAACTAATCTTAGTTTTTTTATGTGTGGCCAGTGTGTTTTGAAGCATTCTTAATTATACCACCAGTCTATGCCAAATACACTCAAGGACAGAATTGTGTTAACCATTTTTAAGGTACTGAATCTGAAGTGGCTATGGAGTAACACATGGCATCAGGTCCTGTTGGAGTCAACCCCTAATATTGGGGTAATCCCTGTGCACCATCACTGTTAGAGCTCTCTGTGACTTGAAAATAGGGCAGGATAAAGTCCTTCATAAGCCTAATGTTTGAAAAAATGAAAGAAAAATTAATGAAACAATTTGCCAGAATCTGGCATTTTTTTAGTAATGTAAATAAAACTGAGTTTTATCATTCCCAAGATGACACCCCAGGATTTACTGCTGCAGTCACAACCAACCAACCAACCAACCAACTAAACCCAAAATCACACACAAAAAAACCTAAAAAGAAAACAAGATACAAAAATTCAGATAGGAGATGGGATAGGGGAACAGGAGAAGCCACCATGACTTCTTTCAGCACAGAGGGTTGCATTTCCAAGAAATGGGCACAGACAAGGCAGAGACGTATGAGCAAGGCATAGAGCTTCCATAGCCTTTGTACAGCACACAATTATCTTTTGCCTGTGTCCTTGAAGAAAGCACACAAACCTCTGCTGCTGAGAACCACATCTACCTCAGAACTGATAACCAGTCCACTGCAGTTTTCCATATTGACTAATAGCCAGAAAGAATATAAACTGATTTATGAAGTAAGCTAAAAATCTATGAAAATAATGTTACAGTTTAACCCAATCTAGCAACTCAAAATCACAGTAGTCAATCACTCACTCAGTGCACCCACCTCCTCAAATAGGCATGAGGATCAAAAGTGGAGAAAAAGGCAGAAAGGCTCAGAGCCACACTGGAAAATGGCAGGATGGCAAAATGCCAAACTAAAAGAAGTCCCAAACAGAACTTCACCAAAACAGATCAGGAACTGAAAACAGGTCTCCATTTCTCCTCTGAGCTGACAAATCTGAGTCTCTTTAAATATGAAGCATGATGCTAATGGCATGGAATATTCTAACTGATTATTGTGGACGTCAGTCAGGGTCTGCCCATCTATGCCCTCCTTCCTTGCTGTCTTGCACGTGTAGGCAAACAGCTCCAATAAGTCCTTGGCTCACAGACAAAACTAAAGAACATAAACTCTGTTGCAGGATGTTATCTTCTTGTTCTCAAACTAAATCCATACAATGACGGTGCTGGCTACAAAAAAAAAAAAAAAAAAAAAAGGTACCTAACTACATGAAGAAAATTAACTTAATTTCAGTCAAACCAGCACAAAACATATTTAAATAAATTGTAAACTTCCTTAGCATTCTGGTTGAACCCTGCTTTGGTATATCATTGTAGAATCATAGAATCATAAAATAGTTTGGATTGGAAGGCACCTTTAAAGATTATCTAGTACAGGCTCTTTGC
Source organism: Nesoenas mayeri (assembly GCF_963082525.1). Classification (NCBI taxonomy): domain Eukaryota; kingdom Metazoa; phylum Chordata; class Aves; order Columbiformes; family Columbidae; genus Nesoenas; species Nesoenas mayeri. The sequence continues at coordinate 53,562,532 of NC_137542.1, read as the reverse complement.
CATGAGCAGAGACATCTTCAACTAGATCAGGTTACTAAGAGTCATGTCCAGCCTGGCCTTGAATTTCTTCAGGGATGGGGCTTTGGGGCATCTACCAACTCTCTGGGCAACCTATTCCAGTCATAATCATCATTTATGGACTAAAAACTGATTCAGTTTTTGGTTTTCACTGTGTGCTGGTGATTGTTAATGAGAAACTAGACTTTTTTTTTTTTCTTCTTCTCTCAAGTGATGGTCCACCTTCTGTACAGGTCTCCCTAATTCTATGCTTGGCTTCCTTCATTTGTCCTCTCCAGATTATGCTGGTCCCTGAATCTTCAATTTTGTAGGTATTATCTTGTGACAGGACATTTATAACCAGGACAACACTTAAATATTTGTATCTATATGTATCATGCCCAGGAATTCAATTACAATTATGGATAATAAAAACTACAACAGTGTGAGCTGACTATTCAAAAACATAATGACTTTTTTGTGCCATGACCTCTGACTTTAAATGTCAGAGTACAGCAAAATAACAAAGGAAAAATGGCACAATAGGGCACAAAATATACCTCTCAGAAAACAACAGAAAAATGTTTATTTTTAAGGCAAACAATAGCAAAGATTCAGTGGTAGAATTTTACTAAGGGAAAGGTTTCCGAAACAGCAGTGTTAATTGAGGAGAAGCCTGATATTTTGACACAGTAAATGATAAGGATGGAAGAGAAACAGGTCAGAAGCCAAGCATAAATTATGAGAGGAGCCATAAACATGAAGCAGATTTCACAAATAGAAAGGGGAAAAGGTTTGAGGAGCCTTTAATGTTAACAATAAAATTTTGAAGTTGATTCTCAGCTTTAGAGGCAGCCATTGCAGTTGTTTGAGTAAAGGGTAATATGAGAGTAGCAGAAAAAGTAATAAATCAAATAAGAGGCAGAATTTTGAGCAGATTGTGAGCAGAAGGCTGAAGGAATAAGAGTACTACAAAAAGCTTATGACTGTTAGAAATAACTGTGGTCTGATACAGAATCTTGACTGAAAAAGTCTAAGCAAGTATAAAAATAGAATATAAATAGGATAGTTATTATTCATTCCATAGCTACACAGAGCACACCTGTGCCTTTTTCATGACTGAAATTGAGATATTTGGACCATAATTTTTAGCTAAAAGTTCTCACTGCACATTGTCAACAATCAGCCAATAGGGGCAGCCTTGTTTTTCATCAATGGAAAGAACAGAAGAATTTGGGAATTAAGGTAGTGAGAAAATGTGGTGCTTTGTGTGTATTTGGTTCAAATTTCTATGTTTCAATAACTTTTAAGTATCATTTATAAACTTTTTTTTTTTTTTTTTTTTTCATGCTGCAAAGGGAAAGAAGGGTGAAAGAAGTCTGACAGGTTTACCTAAGACATCTCATTTTCTCTAAAGAGGGATCATCTTACACCAGTGTGCTCAGTTGATGGAGAAGCCACAGCCCCCCCGTCTTTCCCCATGCTTCATTATTCCTGTTATTTAAAATCTTCTCCTCACATCCAACATTCTTTCTGGCTGAAATGTAAACCCATTACTCTATGTGTTATATGTTACAGACATGGCAAACAGATTATTCCCCTCCTTTTCACAATGGCGCTTGCATACCTAAGAACTGTTATCACACTTCCTTTCCGTCTTTCATTCACTAGATTAAACAACTCAAATTCTTAGGCATGCAAGCAAGCACAGTTTACTTCAATAGAACAACCAGATACGGACTCTCCCATGCTTTGAATTAAACTTTATTCATTGGTTGAAACAAAGTCCAGTTGAGCACTCCACAATCAGCAGAAAGGAAATCAGCTTGGCAACTTCAGTTGGCAACCTCTTCAGTTCAATATCAGTTGAGAGGTTATGGGAACAGGCCAAAGATGACGACTTCACAAAAATAGCTACACCGTACAGCTAGCCCCATCCCAAATGGAGCATAAGTGATGGTAGAAGACAGCCCAAAGGGACAGATGCACTGGAAGACAAAAAGTTTGGGATGCCACTAATCAAGGCATGAGCATTTGGAAGTGGGAAGTGGACGATCAGTCTATCACTCTACCTCTGCCCACCTCTTTCATAGATTTTGCAACACGCTATTCTTCACACTTTGTAAATCATCCCTTACTCCTTCCTCTTCATCATCTTCAGTTTCACTTAATCACATGGACTTTGACCATATCTTAGATCAGGAGAGATAAAATCAACACACAGCGTAAATATATCAAAAAACCCTTTGTCTCTTCCATTAACTCATTCCATGTTCTTCAGTGTCTGAGGTTCTGTACTCCTTGACCTTGGTTTAGAAGGTCAGTACTAAGAAAATGGGCTCATTCCTGGCCTCTATAATAAATTGGTCAGCTCTGCCTCATGACAATCATTTTTACAGCAAGGTCAAAGCCTGCCAATGAAAATAAGGGGAAGGGAGGGGAGGGGACGGGAAGGGAGGGAAGGGGAGGGGAGGGGAGGGAAGGGGAGGGGAGAGGAGAGGAGAGGAGAGGAGAGGAGAGGAGAGGAGAGGAGAGGAGAGGAGAGGAGAGGAGAGGAGAGGAGAGGAGAGGAGAGGAAAGGGAAGGTGCGGGAAGGGAAGGTGCGGGAAGGGAAGGGAAGGGAAGGGGAATGGGAATGGGATGAGGAAGGGAAGGGGATGAGGAAGGGGACGGGGAAGGGGAAGGGAAAGGGAAGGGGAGGGGAAGAGGAAGGGCAAGGGGAGGAGAAGTGGAAGGGGACGGGGAAGGGGACAGGAAGGGAAGGGAAGGGAAGGGAAGGGAAGGGAAGGGAAGGGAAGGGAAGGGAAGGGAAGGGAAGGGAAGGAAAGGAAAGGAAAGGAAAGGAAAGGAAAGGAAAGGAAAGGAAAGGAAAGGAAAGGAAAGGAAAGGAAAGGAAAGGAAAGGAAAGGAAAGGAAAGGAAAGGAAAAAGAAAATAACAGCCCCCTTCCCCCAAACAAACAACAAAAAATCCAAACGACAACCCCACCCATTTTCAACAGAATAACAACAATAGTAGTAAAAATGTTATTTTTTTCCTAATTGAATTTGGTGCATTGACATTTTTAGTGCAGTAATAATGTGTGTATTGGAAAGTTTTTTTGTTTCCTTTGATTACACAGAAATATGCCATGAAATTGAGTGAAAGCATGATTTCAAAAGCATGAAGTTTAAGTTCAGTATACTCTAGAACATTGATGACCTTAATTGTAACAGACTTCTTACAATAGGTTTTCCAAATTAACTCTAGTATGCATTGAACATACTTGTGAATCAGATGGTCCTATGTCCTAATATAACCATCTTTCTTAAGCACATCATAGTTTTTATTTTTTACAATAATCAGGAGACCTAATCAATGTCACTTACGTGAAATACAGTTTGCAAGGGCCTTGGAAACTGCGTCTTGGGAACAGAGACTTTAGTATAGCAGCATCTCCTGTCAATCCTGTGTGTATCATTAGTGTTATAATAATAATCAATTCTCCCCCTTGCATAATACTTACACAGAGCTTAAAACTATGAGGTCTTATGTGCTATAGTTCAAGCTGAGAGTGAATTAAACCATTTGACATGAAAACACCTGAAAAGTGTGTTCTATCATGGTAATGCTAACACAACCTTAACTCTAGTTGCACTAGCAAGTGTCGTTTGATTACAGTATCCTCTGCTTATAACACTGTTATGGTAATTAAAGCATGTCATAACTACACAACAAGTGCAGTAAAGACACATTTTATGACAGAAACACTAACATAATTTTTAAAACATGATCTGCCATGACATTAAAAATGGAAAATTGTGTTCCAAGTCATAATGATTTAGTGCTGAATTACACAAATAGTTGAAATGCCCAAATACAATGGCAGTTGGTACTATTCTTAAGCATTACACATGCACAAAAGTGCTATGACAAATACATTTAAATACCTTTGATGCTGCAAAACCTGGAAAGGCAATTAGCAGCAATATAATTAGTATTGAATTTGGATAAATTTTAGACAATTAGCCTTCTTCTAAATGTAATTTCTGGCCAAGAAATCCATAGGGACTCATGACTTATCCACATTTATTACTCATTAAAGCAGAGTAATTCCTGTCACGGCTGAACATCAGGGGATTTATCATCATAAATTCAGATCAGCTAATGGACTGAGTAGTCCTTTTCTCCCAAGAACAAATCCCTTGGTAAAAGATATGAAATATAAATTGACTACAGCAAAAGAAGTGCATAGCAGTAATACGTGTAGTAGATGTATACAGTTATTATGTGAAATGTGTAGATACATGCACTTATATAATGGTAGCATTGAGAAAGTAGGTTTCCTCATGGGGGCTTGTTGCACATTCCACATAATACAAAGTTTGTACCTGCCCTCATATGTTCTTCTCTAAATGTTTCAGGACAAATATGCTCCAGAAACAAAATTTCATTACTCTCCTCCTCACCCTTCCTCTCTTGAGTAACAGTATATTGAGTCAGGTCTATCTATTTTTATCTTACAGGTCTTACTTCTCCAGCATATCAAACGTAGGTTCTTCAAAATAATATGAGCAAAGAAACAAGCAAAATATCTTCATCACAGAGTTCGTCAGACCAAAAGATCAGCAGTTTGGTGACAGCTACCCTTTGCTTTATTTCTTAAAAAAATAATTCCTGTTGGAGCAAATGTTTCAATATAGACCCTAGGTTCCCACTTGGACCTGTGTCCTGTTGTAGTTGAACTCAAACCTCAACATTTTCAGGTGGAGAAAGAACAAATAAATACAGCTGTTTAACTACCCACCCTCATATTCTTCTACATTGATTCTGAAAAAAAAAAAAAAAAAAAATCTGGGACAGGCTTGTTTTGGTGTCTTCCTGCTGTAATGAAGTCACTTGAATCCCTGTATCCATCTTCCTAAGATTATGACTGATGAACTTCACAGACATTTAAAGCATTTATGTGATCTGAAATGAATTTGAACCATCCTTATGTCTTCTGAACTTACCTTAACCTAACTTTTTTTTCAGAGAGATAATTAGCAAATTCCATCTATTCTAAAAATGTTGGTTTTATCCACTTTATACCTACCTCTTTTTGTGTGAATATTCTTTTTTTTTTTTTAAATTTTTTTTTTAACCTAAGTTGCTGCTAAGTTCCTTTGCATTTAGAGGAAAGAAATACAATCCTCTGTGCATAAATAAGACACATTCTTTTAGTATTTTCTTTGACCAGGAGTGCACTTTTGAAGCAAACTGATTGTCCCTGCTTATTGTGTTTGGGTTTGTATTACAGGGCTTTTGTGGAGTGTACTGACTCTATGTTTTTTAGATTGAAAGCAAACCCAAATATGCACTCCTGAGAAGATCTAATGTTCTCTAATCATAACGAATGTTCAGTCCCTGAGATCAGGCTGGAGATAGCCCAAACTAAATTGCACTGGAGATCAACACTCCGACCCACAGGACTTCATGATCAGCCTTGCTGGTCTCCATTTCCAATCTTACTGTGTTTTCTTTTTAAATACACGTAGTCCTACCTGCTGTTCTCTACACCTCCTTCAGTGCAGTCACCTTTCTGCAAACATGTATGTCCTCAGGTTTGCTGTGACAATGCAACTAATTCCAACTCCATCATATAATTCCTCATGTTATTTTTCCCATATAATAGTCCTGTCAAGTCCTGTATTGATGATGTCCTGTAAAATTACTGTCAAAAATCGTCATTAGCATCTGGTTTTGAACATGGCATTAAAGGAAATATTTAATAAGACTGGTCTCAAAATGGGTCATTAGGTTATTCGTGGCATTACTTTTCTCGAAATTAGTAATTCCCTTTGCAGCATAATCCATTATCACCTCCCACTTAGCTCATCTTATCCACTTTAGAAGTTCTTGTACTAGCCCCATGTTATCAAATTCAATTGGTAATCTCCCCTGTGGCACCCTATCAAATGCTTTACTGAAATCCAGACTGACTACACAGAACACATTTCCTTTGTCAAATGTCATTTTAAACCCAGGACAGTAGGATTACTCTGACATGATCTACCTTTGACAAAGATGTTTTGCATTTCATTCCATTTTCCATTTGCCTCCTTTTTTTTTTTTTTTTTTTACTCTGAAAATATTTGTGCATTATTAAGGTCAGATTATTAAGCTTGTTGTTACTTGAATTACCTTTCTTAATAAACATACTGTTTACTCCTCTCTAGTAAAAAATAATGCCTTGAAGTTAATGCTGTTATCGAACACTTGCTGAATATGAAATGCTAGATCTTTCAGCATTCTGACACAAATATTGCAGCTACTGAAGTAAAGTCAAATTTAAAGAGCTTTCTTTTTCCTCAGACCTCCCTAATCCTATCATCATCTTCACTGAAAACTTAGTTCACATATTTATTTAATCTGAGGAATTGAGGAATAATCTACACCATCTTTAATCTTAATCACAATCTCATGAATGTCCCTCAGTCTCTGGCAGCCCTAGGAACAGTATCTGAATTCCTCATCACTCTTGAACTTCACTGCCAAGGTAGGAATCCAGGTCCAAATTAGGAGGCACAAAACATGGCCTAAATAACACCACAGGGACAAAAAATCAGACGTTATATTAACTAAACTATATTTTCTAGTCATAAACTCTAATATTTTAAAAATCATGACTGGTAACGGTATCTAATTTGTCTTCTTGCCTTGTGTAGGACACAGAACTTTTTTATCTAGCCAATAGTTGGGTGAGCATTAGCTCACATATTGGCTTCAGGTGATTATGAATTTGCCACACTTCTCTGTAGGCTGTTCCAGTGGCTAAACCTATCAAAAATGTGTACCTTAGTTTTAGCTTGCATTTTAATAGTTTTGCCTTTCAACAGCTGAAAATCGTTAGAGTGCATTTATCTGTTGTTTTCTGTGGCTTTGCCAGACTGAATTTCTTTGAGGATACCTTGGAGCATTGAGTGGGAAAGAGTAGAATGATGCTGATGATAAAACCTGGGGAAGAACATGTAATTTCAACATAATTTTAGAATATAATATATTGTTCTAATAAAGTGTATCATCCAATGTGTTTGTAGAAATTACAAACAGCTCCTTCAGATCAAGTTGCGCTTTGTATAAAATACAGCATCTTTGCATAACTAAGTAAAATCTATTACTAATAGCAATAGCAATGACAGTAATAAATGTTCGCTCAAATACAGTAATAAATGTTTCCTCACAAAGTCCTCATTTCAAAAGTCAATTTTCCAGGTCAAGAAGTTGTTAAAACATCCAGTAAAGGACTTCTCACCTAGAGTAGGCCTTTGGCAAATCTAAGAAATTTGAGTCGAGAATGATGCAAAGTTTCACTTCTACTACACCACGTTTCTAAATGTTTCAGATGCTTACTTGACTGACTTCCAGATCTCTGACAGGCTGATGTATCAAAAATGTATTTTTGGTGTAGTTTTGAGTAAAATTTTAGTGTTACTATAAGCTGATTAACTGATATAGCTGAAGAGCTTCAGCTGGGCAGATGAAAAGTACACTAAAGACCTAGATACTGGATCCTAATCAGGACACAGGTGTTGAGCTCTTGGCGGTAGCTATGAGCCAGACTCACTAATCAAAAATATCAAAAATAAACCTGTTGAGTTTAACCATTTATATAATAAAACATAGTGATTTTTTTTGTTTGTTTGCATATTTTGGTTGGGATATTTCAGTTCTGCTTTAGAGGTCTGAGCCTTCTGTCAACCTAACTTTAAAGTCAAATCCACAGAGGGAGAGAGAGCTTTGGCTCTGCCTGGTTTTGGCATGATATAGCCACCCGAAGACCACCAGGCTCCAAGGCAAAATTTTACTTCAGCCTGTTTCTCATGCCAGATATGGTTGTAAACCTCAGAGCCGCAATATAGCTTAAGTGATCACACAGTGCTTTGAGTCCATCAGTCTTAAGCTTTTCAGTTAACATTTTGCAAAGGGTCACAGTGAAAAAAGATTTATTATATAGCACAACTTTTCTGATTTGGAACAGAAAACAATGAGTGTGTGTGACTGGCTGATCTGGCTGAAATCTTGACACAGCTTATTTTTATTAAAGGATAACTGAAGTTTAAAGTGTGACTGGGAGTACTGTGTTGAAAACAGGTTAAGGACAGCATGATATCTATTAATTAAAAATAAAATCTGGGTTTAAAATTGAGAGCAGTTTCATCTGCGGGAGTAAGCTGTGAAGAAGTCATGGGAGTGAGTTATACCATTCACTTTTATTGAACCTTCTAAGTATTCCTTTTATTGCAGAATAAAGTAATAGCTTCTCTCTGCCACGATTGGTTGGAAATCAACATCTTTAGCGAAAGGATTTTTTTATTTTCAGGGGGGTTATTCTTATTTAATCTGTTGCTCTTCTGAATAATTTTCTTAAATCACACATAATTAGGTAATGGATATTCTGCAAAGACGATTTATTTTAAGCAATCCATATATTTTACTTTGAAGGGCAGTTACTTCTTTAGTTTTTAATAATTAGCAAATTGAAATGAAGATGTCTAGAGGTGATAGATAATTTTAATATTTCTCTAAAAAAAGTTTAAATAATTAAATAATAACAATTCTACTATTTAATGAGGGAGAAAGCAGCACTGTTTATAATTGAGGAAACCAAGGTAAAGACAGGCAACACCTTACAGTTGATTTGTTAAGGTTATGCAAAATTAGCATTACAGGTCATTCAAATAATTTGATAACTGTGGCATTTAGTGTCCCCAGACAAAGACAGTCCAAGACAGAGGAGTATGTTTGCATACATTGAAAGTGAAGACTCCTAGCAACACACACAAGCAACAGTTTAAAGGTCATGTTTATGTTTGTATCAAATGAAAAAACTAGATGCACTGTTAGAACCAGACATAAGAAAATAATAAGAAATATTGCAAAAGAATAGATATTTAATACTGAGTATAATTTTTCACTTTGTGGATTGCAGTTGGCATATCTTGAAAACAAGCTTGCATAAAAAAATTAATCTAATTCTTTAATGTACAGTGTAGATAGAAAGAATAAAACTGCGATCCCTTTTCTGAAGTGCATTCTATGACTTGACATTGCAGAACAACAAAAAGGGAGAATGAAGTTTAATCACCAAATCAAGCATGGAACTAGACAATCCTGTGTCATTTTTCCCCCTTTAATTAGGGCCTTCCCAAAGTTTTAATATTTTTGGAGTTAACAAGGAATTCACATTTGTATAATGGACTCCTTACATGTGCACTCATAACAGTGTCCTGATGTTTTCATACAGAGGACAAGATGTGATCAAGAAGTGGAGTGCAACTGAACAGATGATCTGCTTCTAGGCACTATAAACTAGTTACTGTAGGTGGGCTGTCTGCATATTTGTGGAGGCTGTAGGCCAACACTTTCCATGTAGAGAATTCAATTTGTTTTTTCAAAACACAACATCTTGCAAAGATGTATAAATTGATGTACATGACAAATAAAGCAGGTATATAGTGGGAAAACAAGATGTTTTCTCTTTGATGTGGAATTTATGCTGATACACACTAAAGGGACAAAATAAAAGAGATAAAATTATACTTAACTGAATTCATTTTAGGTCACTGTCTACCCATTTACTGGAAATACTATGGCACATGAAGGCCTCTTCAAGACTCAAAATCATTCCTGCCTTAAAGAAATTTTACTGCCCCAATTGAATCAGAAAAAAACCCCTGTACTCATCGCCATAGTGTAGTGACTAAACATTATTAAATTCTTGTCATTAGCTTCTCCTGGATGTATGACAGATCTGGTTTCAGCTATACTAAACTCAGTGTGCATACAGAGTGCTTGCTAAGTATTTGACCTTTAAAATTAAATAATGCAAATGCAACTAGGCTTCTTCTCACTCAATTAAAAATCAAGCAAATGCATCCCCTTCTGAAGAACAAAGAGGATCACAGGCTCTAGAGTAACAAATATGAAAGGGCGAATCTTATTAATGTACACAAATCCTGAAGAGAGAGTGCAAAGATGACAGAGCCAGGCTCTTTTCAGTCGTGTCCTGTGATAGGACAAGGGACAATGGGCACAAACTGAAAAACAGGAGGTTCCACCTGGACGTCAGGAAACACTTTTTTACTGTAAAGGTGACTGAGCACTGGAACAAGTTACCCAGAGAGGCTGTGGAGTCTTCATTCTTGAAGATTGTCAAAACCCATCTGGATGTGGTCCTAGGTGACTGTTTCTAGGGGAGTGAGCAGGAAGGCTTGGATCAGAGATCAGATGACCTCTAGAGGTCCTTCAAACCTCAACCATTCTGTGATTCTGTGAATGTCTATGACAGTCCTTACTCCCTCCTGAAATGAAGTGTCCTAGAGCCTGATACAAGGAGTACCCATAGAAATTGTTCCTTTGCTTCTAAAATACTTGTCAGTAAGACATCAGGGTGACACGAGCTCTTCACAATTCTTTGCATATACACATGATCTTGTATGTATTTTGTCAATTCAATTAATATAGTATCACAATAACAATTTCTGCCAACTTTACCGTTACTAAAGGAACTCACTGCTAGAGAACTCCTTCAATAACAAGAAGTTATAGACTGAATCCATCTCTTCTGAACCACGCATATAGATCTAAAAATGTGAAGCAAGACACCAGAAACTGAATATCTGATTGAAGAGATCTCACTGAAACAATCCGTATTAACTTACAGAACAGCAGTATTAGGATAGCAAATGTCATTTCACAAGTGGAAAAAAAAAAAAAAAAGACAAAGTTTGTGCTTCGACTGCAAGTTTTTAAGTTATAAATAAATGCATCCATAGTCATCACCTTATCACATCCAAGAAGAATACAGAATCATAATTTGGGGGTCAGGAGGAATAGGTTGAGCAAGAATTCTCTTTTACTCCCTGCTATAAATTTGAAAAGATCACAGGCAAAGTTTTTGGGGGTGGGGAAGAGGAAAAAGTTTTAACTTTAATTAGAGCCAGGTTACCCATTGCTGTACAGTTTACTGCAATTGTATTTAACCCGGATAACCCTTGTTAAGGTTTACGTCTGGTTTCCTAAGGAGGTCCAGGTAAAGGGGAAACAGTATAGTTGAGCTCAACATTTTGAACATAGGCTTAGCAATCAATTTCTTTTATTTTTTTAAAGATTACACTCAAGGAGAACATGCATCATACTAATAAATTCCAAAATATCCTATATCATTTAGTAACAGACAAAAATGCATGCATAAAAATCAAGTGTAAGCACTAATACATGCACATGCCCACACATACACTCTCCTCACAACAGTTCCTGGTTTACTGATTTAGTGTGTAGTCCCAGCACACTGAAATCAGCAGCCCTCAACAGTGTGATTATCCTGGATTACAGAGGTGTATCACCATACTTATTTCTCCTGAAAAGAAGGCACAATCTATAGAAGCTATGTATTTCACAGTCCTCTCTCCTGTGAAAAATTCTCACTGTAGTCCTGATGTATTAGTTGCAAAGTGTGTAGACAGAGGTTTTCTATTGTCGACTGACTCTCTTAACTGATTTCTGTTCCTATTTTGTATACACCAGCATGAAAAAATGATGAAATACCATGTTTCAATAACTAAGCTTGCACTTTGTGATGATCCACAGTTGTCTTCCATATGGTTCTCTGGTTACAGCTCCAACTATAGTGTCCTCCCAGTTAATGAGCTCTGGAACTTCACTACGCAAACTATTTTAAATCTGGAAAGTAAATCTACAGAGCTGGTAAAGCTGTTAAACCAGTGTGTTTGTGAAGGAACAGGTTGCAGAAAGGAAAGCAAACTCCAAACAAATCTGTTTCCAAATGTGTATCCTGAATAGGCATCACAGAGATTAGACTAATGATTATGGAAGAACAACACCTAGGGTGGAAATCTTTTCTTTTCTTAATATTCAAAAAAAAGACAATTTACTTGTTCTTTGTGCAGGAGTTGTGAACATCACTTTTCAAGGATTTTTTTGTATGTTATTTTTTTCAAATAAACAATGTATATCATGTGGTTGTTGGGTGTGTTCGAGTGATATGACCTTGCCAAGGAGGGAGTGGAGTGCCTTCTATAGAATAAACTTTATATTATTTAACAATATATAATGATGAAGCATAATCAGTCATTTGTCTGTGGTGACTCAGACTTGCTGTATTAAACTTTGATAACAGTATTTTTCTCTCCCCTCTGTTTCATCTCATCTTTCCCCGCACCACCTCCAGGTTTCAGCAGTCTTTACCAGCCTTCTGGTAATATTCTGTTTTCTACAGTGCCAGTAATACTGTCTATCATCTAAGGCCTCTGCTTCCTGGAATCATTAATACTGTGCTTTGGAAATTATTTGAGACAGAAGGCTCCGCAATTGTACTTACTGGTTCAGACTAGTTCCCTGAAAAAAATGACTTAGTGCATTTTCAAAAGGAGAATTTTGCAGATAGAAGCCCAAATGGATTTTCAACTAGGCTTCAACCTTTTTGAAACCTATGGATGTTGAATAGTCTTTTACTAGTTGCCATGCCAACTGATACCAAAGGAACACTCTACTGTGTGTTCATCCCCTAGAAAGCTTCACCAGATGTCTTCAACAAATTGCCATGAAAAGACTTGGGTCTGTCAGTCTTGTTAGGAGATAAAAATCAGACTGAAATGTCCCTGCCTCCACTTCTGATAAAACCAGGCCATAAAATATGTAGACCTGCATTGCTCTCACAGTAAACCAGCAAAATCTCTCACCCCCACCCTCACTCCCCCTCACTTCCTGTAGCAGGATTTTTAAAATATTTATGTTCTTATTTCTACATGAAGCACAAGGCCATTATGCTTCGCAGCTGACATAGTCTGGCAGTGCAAGGCTAGAAGCATCTGGTTGGCAGTGGAAGAGAACAAGTTGATAAATTATTGATTTACATAAATCAACACCCTTTGAATATTGGTCTTATGAAGGAAAAAAAAAGCTTTTGTTATTGCAACTAGAAAAGTGTGAAGGTTATAAACAGTGTATCAGCTGCGATTTTCTGTCCCTACATCAGACATCAAATATATCTGTGCAATATACTGTCATTCTCTGGAGAGGTAGTGTGGAAACTAATGTTTCAGATAGTTTTGTTTGTTTGATTGTTTGTTTGTTTGTTTGTTTTGAACATTGTGTCTGTGCAAGAAGTACTACTACATTCAAACGCTTCCAAACAACAACAGAAAATGAGGTTTACAAATTAATAATGTTTCAGAGATATGTACTTCACAGGATGACCTGAAGAAAGAAAAATATGACTCCAGCAGGAGCTGTGGGTATACAGCACCTCAGGAGAACTGTTCATTGCTTTTATAATATATATGTACCTTTTTGGAAACTGTAGGGCACCAGGTACACAGGATGCTGAATGAAACACAACAGAGCATGATTTTTGAATAATCTACAGTGAATTTCTGGAAAAAAAACCCAAGATAATGTATCACCAAATACTTCACTCTGTTACTCCAGGTATGCTGTGGTTTAATATATGTAAATATATTGTTTGCATGTGTAATATTTTTTACATTTAAAATAATAATGTATTTTCAGGTAGGTCAATTAGCTTTTGAAAGTAAAGTAATACTGAATTCATATTTTATGTATTTGTTTTTACCCAAGCATTTTTCTTTCATATCAGCCTGATATGCATACAAATTCTCATGGCACTAACTTTTTAGTATTCTGTATTACATCATTTATATATGCTCAATAAGAATGTTAGTCATTCAACAAACCTCAGTCCATCATTCAATTATATTTTTCCACAAAAATCATTCTTAGAAATACCATTGTAGCCCAAAGTACTGAAGTACAATATTATGTGCAAAGTTCTTTTGAAAATGCACTTTATTTTCAAACTGTCCAGGAAACTACACTGAAACAGCAAGTGCATTTATGAGCCTTCTGTCTTGTCTGGGTGTTCACAGAAAAGGATTGATGTGAAAGCTCTCTCTTGGCTGTTAATGAAGTGTGGAAGCTGTCATATAGATCAGTTTCTTCTACTTCAATCCTTACATCACTGCTTCCTGTGGGAGGAAAAAGGCCTCTTACTATTGTCCTTCTAATATGCAATAATTCAAGTTGGAAAGGACATCAGGAGGTCTCCAGTCCAACCTTCTACTGAGAACACCATCATTGAGAGGTCAGACCACGTGGCTCAGGGCTTTCTCAAGTCTGGTCTTGAAAACCTCTGAGGACACAGTCCATACAGCCTTTCTGGACAATCTGTTCCACTCTGGACTGCTCTCATGGTGAAGAAGATTTGCCTTTATCTCCAGCCTGAACTTATCTTGTTTCAAGAAATACCCACTGTCTCTTGTGCTATTGTCAGGCTGCCGAGAGCTTGTTTCCGTCTTCCCAACACATAATAGATAGGAGAAAGCTGCTCTGACATGTCCCCTAAGCCTTCCTTTGTCCAGGCATAAATATACCCATTAATCATGGTCCCCTCACAGGGCAGGTGCTCCAGCCCCTAATCATCCTGGTGCTCTTCTGCTAGGCTTGTACAAGTTTAACATGTCTCTCCTGGACTGGGGAGCACAAACCAGAGGATGTAATATATAGGTGTGGTCTAACATGTGCAGAGTCAAAGTGGATTCTCTCACAGCTCCATCTCCTGGCTGTGCTTCTACTGCTAGTGTGTTGGATGCTGCTGGCCCTCACTGCTGCCAGCTCCAGGTTGGCTTTTGTTGGCTTCTGTGCAGCTCACTGTCCTTGGAGCCCTAGGAACTTTCCTGGACACCTGCTATCATAGTAGGTAGTACCCAGCCTGGACAGCTCCTCAGGGCCTTGCCTTCTTAGAGACACGGCTTGGTGTTTATCTGGACTGAACTGCACAAGGCCTATTCCTCCAGGATGATCGGGTTCCTCTGGATGGTAGTCCTACCCTCCAACATGTCAGCTGGTCTTCTCAGTTTGGTTTCACCTGTCAGCCTGAGGAGCAAGTGTTCCCTCACCTTTTCCTGGTTGTGGAGAAAATTGTTAAGATCTTAGGATAGACCCATAGTTCTCCGTTTGTTGAGAGTTTCCACGTAGACTATAACCCATTACCCACTACCCTCTGCATTTAATCCAACATTTACCAACCTAATTGTTAGCACATAAAATTTTATCTATCATAGTTTTCTGGCTTCTTATTGGCAAAACTTAAATATTTTGGATACTGTCTTCCACAAACTGCAGGACTTTGAGAAATCCTTAAAATTTATTTGATCTGGGGAAAAAGAAAATATACATACATACATACATATATATATATATAAAAAATTCAGTCATAGTGTAGATCTTGCACCCCTCCTGAATGGCTACATATCTAGATGTAAAATTCAGAGAAATCAAACCCCAGAACTCTGTGCAGTCTTACTGCAGAAAGTGGGAGTATTTGAGAAGCAGAACAAGTATTGCTTGGATACCGAAAACTATTTTATGTGAAAGATATTCATATAATATCAACACCTGTCAGTCACAAACCCCTAAAACAGACACACGCAGGAGTCCAAATATTATCATAAGAAGAAACTAAAGTACATGGCTTCCATAAAACTAGGTTTCTGCTTATGCATAAAGTTGCTCAATAAACTGGTCTTTCACCACTGTTGAAGAATAACAAAAAATATTTTGTAAAGTTCTACCCTCCAAGCTTGCTTTTTAAAGATCACAGCTGTGCAGACAGCTTTGAGATATATTATGATCCTACCTACTGCAGCACATATAAACTACTTAAACATAAAGCTATAAATGGAATTTTCCTATACTGTATTAATGTATGTATGTGCACAAGTGTATTTTCTATGTTAAGGGGTTTAGTTATCCTCTTATCTTTCTGCTGGCAAGCATAATGAAGTATATTAACACTTTAACAACCTTGTGACTCCCTCCCTGCTGCTAAAATTTTCTTGCTAACAGTAGACATCTGTGCCACAATTTAGAGATACTGTCTTGACCTTTCAGTGGTGCTGTAATGAGAAAAGGCTGTATCTTCAAGCTGTACAGTGTCGTGCTGCAACTGAGTACTGAACCAGTGTGGAGAGGATAAAATGTAGAATACAGTTTAATCACCCATCTTAAGCAGTATTGATATAAGAGTACGATGTTAACATGACCCTGTGGTTCCTCTCCAGCATTATCTGCGACCAGAATTAAAACAAAACCCAGAACCAAATAAATAAAAAAAATGAAGGTTTATAATGTCATAATGAAAACATAGCACAGACCACAAAGGAAAGAAATGAGATACATCTATGTATAAGGTTAACCAAAACAGAAGTGTGGCTTAATACATTTAGATAGATTTTAAGAAATTTTATAAAAATAACCTTAATTAAATACAAATTAACCACCAGAGGGAAAAGAGATGTAGCCTCTCTTTCCCCACATTAGTATCACACTACTTCACAGATAGACTATGCCTTTATCTGATCATACTAATATAAAGCAACATAAGTTCACAAAACAAAGTTGAGTAATAAGTAAATCCATGTATTCTGAATCTCAATGTTATGCCTGAATCCATGACAGATTTCTGTTCTTCACATTGAAATATGACTGTTAAACCATTTCTAGTTTTGTAAAGACATACAGATATGATAACTATTATCTGCACTGTGTTCTGCACATTAACTAGAGAAGACAGTAAAGCAACCTCCCAAATAGTTTTTTTGGGGGGTATTTTATTGCAAGATACTATCGTTTCACTACAGAAGTGATCATATTTTCAGTGTTGTAGCTATTGATGTGAATTAAGGTTATGATCGCAACACCACTTAGACACACATGAGTCTATGCGTCAAGAAGACATCCACTCAAGGGTACTGAGAGAGCTGGTGGAGGTGCTCATCAAGCCACTTCCAATCATTTATCAGCAGTCCTGGCTAAGCGAGAAGGTCCCAGTTGACTGGAAGTTGGCAAACGTGATGACCATTTACAAGAAAGGCTGGAAGGAGAATCCAGGCGATTACAGGTCTGTCATTCTCCCCTCAGTACTGGGGAAGGTGGTGGAACAGATCATCATGAGTGCCATCACATGGCACACATAAGAAAACCAAGTGATCAGGCCCAGTAGGCATGTGTTTATGCAAGGCAGGTCCTGCTTGACCAACCTGATCTCCTTCTATGACAAGGTGACCTGCCTAGTGGGTGAGGGAAAGGCTGTGGATGTTGTGTACTTAGACTTCAGTAAGGCCTTTGACAGAGTTTCCCTCAACATTCTCCTGGAGAAACTGGCAGCTCAAGGCTTGGATGGGTGTACTCTTCGATGGACTGACTGGATGGCCGGGCCCAAAGAGCTGTGGTGAACGGATGCAAATCCAGTTGGTGGCTGGTCACAAGTGGAGTTCCCCAGGGCTACTTATTGGGGCCATTTCTGTTTAATCTCTTTATCAATGCTCAGGATTAGGGGATTGAGTGCAGCCTCAGTAAGTTTATAGAAAACACCCATTTGGGTGGAAATGTTGATCTGTTTGAGGCTAGGAAGGCCATACAGAGGGATCTGGACTGGCTGAATCGAGGGGCCGAGGCCAACTGTATGAGGTTTAACAAGGTCAAGTGCTACATCCTGTACTTGGGTCACAACTACCCCAAACAGGCTTGGGGAAGAGTGGCTGCGAAGCTGCCTGGCAGAAATATACAGAGGATGTTGGCTGACAGCTGGGAAGGAGAACCTCTCTGGTCATACTAACCACCCCCCTTCTAATATACCTCAGAATGCCATTGGCCTTCTTGACCACCTGGGCACACTGCTGGGTCATGTTCAGCTGGCTGTCAGCTTGCATCAGAAATAGTGTGGCCAGCAGGATGAGGGAAGTGATCGTCCCCCTGTACTCAGCACTGGTGCGGTTCTACCTTCAATCCTGTGTTCAGTTCTGAGCCTCTCACTGAAAGAAAGACATCGAGGTGCTGAAGTGAGCTCAGAGAAGAGGAACAAAGCTGGTAAGGCGTCTGAAGAACAACTCTTATGAGGAGTGGCTGAGGGAACTGGGGCTATTTAGTGGGGAGAAAAGGAGGCTCAGGGGAGACGTTATCACTGTCTACAACTACCTGAAAGGAAGCTGTAGCATGGAGGGTGTTGGTCTCTTCTCCCAAAAAGCAAGTGATAAGATGAGCGAAAATTGAGGTTGCATCAGGGAAGGTTCAGATTGGATATTAGGAAAAAATTCGTCATGGAAAGGGTTGTGAAGCAGTGGAACAGGCTGCTAATGGAAGAGGTTGAGTCAGCATCCCTGGAAGTGTTTAAAAGGAGAATAGATGAGGCTCCTAGTGACATGGTTTAGTGCTGGAGTTAGGTTATGGTTACACTCGATGATCTTGACAGTCTCTTTCAACCTAAATGATTCTATCATTTAAATGAAAAATAATATTTCAAGCCACATCTCTCTGCACAAGTGTTTTACCAAACTCATGTTTAAATTATGATACCACTCGCTACAAGAAAATTTGCAAATACCATTACAAACAGCATATGGAAGACCTAAGTCTTGAGAAAGATTTGAAATCTAAACAAGGTATTCTTTTAAGAATATAAAGGAAATGTGGGCATAAGTAACCTCTGCTGAGGAATAAAGAAAGGAATCATTAAGAAGACTTATGAACAAGGAAGTGTTTATCTGTCTTTGTCTCAAAGAAGTCTTTCTGCTTCTACAGCTTGAGATGTGGAAGCAGAATATCAGAACCAAATCATACTAAATGACCAAAACCCCAGGTTCCAGTATAAGTTGGGGAATGACCTGTTGGAGAGCAGTGTAGGGGAAAGGGACCTGGGGTTCCTGGTGGACAACACGATGACCATGAGCCAGCACTGTGCCCTTGTGGCCAAGAAGGCCAATGGCATCCTGGAGTGTATTAGAAGGGGTGTGGTTAGTAGGTCAAGAGAGGTTTTCCTCCCCCTCTACTCTGCCCTGCTGTGACTGCATCTGTAACATTATGTCCACTTCTGGGTCCCTCAGTTAAAGAAGAACAGGGAACTGGTGGAGAGAGTCCAGTGCAGAGCCACAAAGATGATGAAGGGAGTGGAGCATCTCCCTTACAAGGAAAGGCTGAGGGAGCTGGGTCTCTTTAGCTTGGAGAAGATGAGACTGAGGGGTGACCTCATTAATGTTTACGAATACATAAAGGGTGAGTGTCACGAGGATGAAGATAGGCTCTTCTCAGTGACAACCAATGATAGGACAAGGGGCAATGGGTACAAATTCATATTAAATATGAGAAGAAACTTCTCATGGTGAGATTGACAGAACACTGGAACATGCTGCTCAGGGAGGTTGTGGAGTCTTCTTCTCTGCAGACATTAAAACCCACCTGAACACATTCCTGTGTAACCTCCTCTAAGTGTTCCTGCTCTGGCAGGGGGATTGGACTAGATGATCTTTTGAGGTCCATTCCAATCCCTAACATTCTGTGATTCTGTGATTCCAGTCCTCATGGAAGATGACTGTATGTCTACATCTTATGAATGCTTATGTTTAACCCCCTCCCAGTTCCAGATTTCATTAGGGTGACAGAGATTTTTTTTTGATGAAAATCTTGTTTGTAACAGAACCAGTTTTCAAAAATCTTCCTGAAAGGATGTTCAAAGGAAGTTTTGTAAACTGTCCCTGAAAGGATGTTCAAGCATATCGTGTTCGAGTATACTCTTATCTTAACAACCTAGCTTTATCTTAGCCTAAATACGCATAGAGTGAGGAGAAGTACATACAGTATCTCCGGAGGTTGAGCAAGTCAGCAGTTATCTAGCTATAGAAGTAGTACGCCTGTGCAGTACCCAAAGGTGAAAGGGACAGAAGTGATGAAGACTACTTACTTCATCCTGAAGACCCCCTGAAAGACCACCAGAGGACACTGCACATGATCAAAATAGTTCCAAGGTGCAATCAATGTTGCATAACCGTTACGTATCTTAATGAATATATGAATGTGTATGTGAATGGACTGTATAAATACTGTGTAACTTAAACTGACCAGGGAAGCCAGCTTTGGGCGCGAACCCCTGGTTTCCCAGTGCTGAAATAAAGCACTGCATATAACTATGCCCGTGGTTATGTGTCCTGATTGCTAACAATCTCTTTACAGCTGGAGAGCAGTCTTTGCTTGCATCCGTTTGATCTTTCAACAGTGTGAGACAGTTGCTGCTGCTTGAGCATGCGTATTTGTGATACCTTCAGTTCAATCTTCAAACCACTGTGATCCCTTTAGCAGAACTTTAGTTGTTCTGCAAGCTATGAAGACCTCTGTTTGCTGGAACAATTCACTGACTCTCTATCTGCAATTCTTGTCAAATGTGACAATGACACAAATAGCCTTGAATAGCTTGGAGATCAATCACTTGCAGTTAGAGAAAGATTAGTTGGATGGACAGGATGACAACTTCTTCATACATGCAGAAGAGTGGAGAGGACCTCTGGAGTCAATCTTTAAAGAAACAAAGGACTTTTCCTGTCTCAGAAATAAAAAGTGAAGAGCTCTCAAACATGGCAGTCAACCAATGGATGCATTTGTCAATAAAACTTTATCTTAAAATCATGTCAGGAAAACCATCTTCTACATCACACAATTAAAGATGGTGCATGATCTGTGATGCTTCTTCTAGAAACAGGACAGCAAAAGCTTTTGGTTTCTTATGGGATCCTGGTTTATGCACTGACAGATGTATTTGAAGAACAGCTCAAGTTTTTTCCATTTGTCAGAATTTTGACATATCCTTCAAGAACTTAATTAAACCGAACTTCAATTATAAAGGCTATTAGATAGTTGAATAAAACAAGAAATTATACCATTGGAATTAGTATCTGGAAACATCTGTGGGAAGCTGGGTCACAAACAATCATAGAATCATAGAATAGAACCATAGAATAGTTTGGCTTGGAATACACCTTCAAAGGTCGTCTAGTCCAACCACTCTGCAATGAGCAGGGACATTTTCAACTACATCAGGTTGCTCAGAGCTCCATCCAGCCTGGCCTTGAATGTTTCCAAGGATAGGGCATTGACCACCTCTCTGGGCAAGCTGCTTTTCCTCATGTAGCCTGAATCTCTGTTTTTTTTAGTTTAAAACCGTTACCCATTGTCTTTTCATGACAGGCCCTGCTAAAATGTCTGTCCTCGTCTTTCTTATAGGCACCTTTTAAGAACTGAAAGGCCACAATAAGGTCTCCTCAGAGCTGTCTCTTTTCAGCCAAGTTCTAAGTTAAATGCCATGTTCAAAAGGCCAAGCTAAAAAAAACCAAACCAAACCAAACCAAAACCAAGTCCAAATTCAAAAGAGTTCTTTCAGATTTGTATTTGAAGTTATGCAAAATCATCATGAGTTTCTGCTGCTGCTTTCTCATATTTTGCATACTTGATGTTCAGACACAGAAATCTTTCTGTGCCAAAGAACTGTTCTGTTAGAACATTTTATATAAAGAGCTATCCAGATAGAAGACTTTGAAAGGCAACACCTTCTGACTGTAGATCAGGTGCACAAGGATTGTCCAGTGTTTTGCAGGGCCACAGAAGGCCATACTTTCACCAGGACTGGACAGAAAGAGAAAGCAGAAACCTGCTCCATAACAGTTTGCAAAAATAAGAGTGCAAGCACAAGGTGTCTGAAAGGGAGTATGCAACTCCCACACTTCCTCTCTGAAACCTATCAGATGCAGCAGGCTACTTCTGAAGTTTCTTTTGCTTCAGAAATAAGGTGACATGGAAAATATATTTTGTATTTCTTCTTAAAGCAACACTATTTTTCTTTACTCATTAATAATGTAAATTTCATGTTCTTAGGAGGTAAACTCATTGAAAACATATATGCATATATGTGTAAGTGTAAGACTTGGTTTATACCCATAATGTGTTTTTGTATTAGGAATAATTCTATGACTTACGTTAAATGTAGTTAGAAATACCACTAAACGTTGTCCAAAGTCCCTAAATTTCTTCCATTTTAGGAAGCTGCAGTGCAAATTTAAGGTGAAAATTGTTCTAAAGAAACTGCTTAACCATCTTATGGAAGGAGTCCCACATATAAAAAATAAATCCCTAAATGTATACAAAAGATTCTGATGTTAAAAACTTGCAGTAACAGAGCACAGAGAACATATGGCTAAGCAGACATCTAAGCTGTACCAAATGATGTAGTGCCTACTTGTCCACCTAGTCAACTGAGAGCCCTCAACAGAGTGTAAGTGCTCTTGTCTGTTTTTCTTCTAGCTCCACAGTACTTGCATATATAACTGCTGTACCTCACTTTAAAGTGCAGAGATATAGGAAGGGGGAGGGAGATTGTTCTGTTTTTGATGCCTCCTAACCTGCTGAAAAGATCCTGCACAACAAGACAGTATGTCTGGTGCTGACCTCTCTACTTTCCTGCTGGGATCTCTGGGCTCAGCCATGCTATTTGCACCCAGAGAAGAAAGCATCTTGTGCTGGACTCAGAGCATATATTTATCATCCAACAGTACCTGCTGACTCTTTTTACAGAACTAGGTGAATACCTAACGTCGTTGAGACCATTCCCTGAAGGCATTTCAATTCCATATGCATTTGAGGAAAGCTACCAGTTTATGAAGTAATAGGTACTAGGGAGGCAACATTGTGTCCTTTCAAGGAAAACTCCAAACCCTATCCCTTATTTCCCACAAAGAAAGAAGAATCTTGTATAAAAACTAGCCAATATTATTTTCCTTCTAGAAAAACAATATAACATAAAAATGAGCTGCATATAAAAAGAGCATAATCTAATTTCTATCAAAGATGGTTTTGATGAGGGTACCTTTGGCAGTATCCTGGATACAGGGCTTTTCCTTGTTTGTTTTCAAAAAGACCTAGCTATTTACACTTCACATGTATGATAAAGTAAATCTTAACTTTCATTTGCTTACCCATACAGATGATGTTATAAAACATGACAACACTGTGTATTTTCAGTCCAAGGAAGCATCTCAATCAGTAACTTTTGACTAGGGTTCCCTAAGAAAGAATGTAAGACTGCTAACATACATCATATTTTGCCTAAGCATCTTTGAAACACAAATGGCTTATGGATAGGGCCAGGTGTTACAACCCTTCCATAGCTTTGTCTTCCATTGTTTGTCCACTACCCCTACTACATTCTTCTGAAACTATATAGACTTTTAACTTCCATTACAGTTTTAAGCAAAGAGTCCCAATACACTGCATGAAAAAAACTGAAATTTTGTTCTGAGCCTACCTTTTGTTGAAGTAATTGGATGCCCTTTACATCTTAAACTGAAGACTGTCAATAAACCAAATCCAGACTTGCCATTTGTCTCATAATTCTGTGGACCAAAATTCATGTTAGATTTAATTTTCCAAATTATGTTTTTTTCATTTGTTTTAGAGGAATTTGTTGGCCAGTTTTTAGCACTGACACGGCTCTTTAGAGTAGAAAACCCCCTCATCTTTCCAGTTGCTATAGGAATAAACACTTATACTAAGTGGGCTGTTGTACACAGATCCTTCTCTAAAAGTTGGAAAAACTGAAATTCTGCCTTTGACAAGTAAAAGCCTGAGGAAGAGAGACAGAGTGTTCATCTGGAGAGAAGCAGCAATGATGCAAGACTACAGAAATGGCATTCAATATTGTTTTTCATTTTCAAGGTTTCTGCAAAAGCAAGGTCAAACTTTAGCTTTCAGCTTATTTGAAGCACATCATAGAGCAACTTCTGTACCACTGGTGATAATCTGCTCATCCACACTCACATCCCTGTCTACATAAAAAACTTGATTACAAGAATATGTATATCTTAACAATAAACAAACAATACATATATTTTCTATTAATACACTAAAATCTATTTGAATGTGAAGTTCTTTCTTGGTTTAGAAGCCTTGAAAGTGATGTGCCCACAAGTCTTGAAGAAATCAGTACCAGTAAGATCTCCCATGTCCATGTAAAAAATTTATCATGTATCTTCAAGTTAATTTAATTAGTGTGTACAGTAGATGCTTAAAAATTTGAATAGTGAAACAAATTTATGAAAGGATATGCTACAGTTACTTTTAAAAATACCTTTGATGCTTAGTATTTTCACTGCTGCTCTGTGGTTCTGCATCACCACACACCGATACAAAGTCACTTGGCTCAGAGCCCTTGTGCACTCTGCCTGTAAACTTGAGTCTTATCTACAGACACTTGTAAATCCCAAAACTTAATGAAATCAGTTTAAAAGCCTCTCCAAGTCCACTGGGGTTAGGATTTAATCAGTCAGTTTTTTTCCATTGCCACCCTAGTAACATCGTTTTGGGTTCTCTTTCCATCTGTCTAATTTTGCCAATTTTGCAAAAAAGAGGTAGGCTGTCTGTAGATGTGCCACAGGAAGAACTGTGCAGCCCAGAGACAGACTATTTTTCTTCAAAAATATTTCTGAGTTAAAGCCCACTTCTGCACTCACTAAGCATTTTAACTGATCTCTTTACAAAGTTCATCATCAAATAACAAGCTTTGACCATTTCTGTTCCTCGGTCTGTGACAGTGATCACACACAGCCACTCCTCCCTCTTCACCCTCAGGGTGCATTTGCCCAATACAGGGATCAATAAACTTGCCCACACAAAGGATTTTTGGCATGTACTATATTTATTTCTTTAAAAATATACTCGGTAGATTAGGCTCAAGAGATATACATCTCATCTCCAAAAAGGCCTCAGAGGACAATAGTCCATACAGCTGGGCCCTAGTACACTTGACTGTAACACAAATAATATAATGCAGAACACTCATACTGGGACTGAGGAACATTGTCAACTTCCAGATAAATTCATACCAAAAAGGAATAAAATATTTTAAATAGCCAATCTTCAGGAACATATTGGTGTTTCTGCCTCCAGTGTGGACTAGATCACCACCTGCACGCAAAGTTGTGAGTAGTGATTATCTGCCTTAACTAAAGAAAAACAATTGTTCTCACAGCAATGGATGTCTTCTGTCTTCTATTCAATTCTCACACTGTCCCTAAGTGTAATTTAAATGCCTGGATGAAAAAACCTAATTGTAAAATGCAAAAGCAGAGAGCAATTAGAGTATCAATCTTCCTGTCAGACAGGAATTTTATGTGATCATTTTAGGGTTTTACAAGATGTATGCAAGATTCTTTCTGAGAATTGATATTCAAGATACTTTTATAGTTAAATACATTCAGTTTGTTGATATTAGTTCCTCTTTATTGTAGTCACAATAATCAATTGTTTCTATGGAATGCGATTGCAACTTGAGAGGTATTCAAGTTTAGTTTAAGTTTTTTAAGTAAGTTTAATGGCAATTTTATTTAAAAGTTGTTGAGGGGGTTATAGACTATTTTTTCTTATTAGTACACTGGTAAATGATCATTTAGAAAACACATACTGGGAACTACCTTGTGTTTAAATGGACTAAGTGAAAAAATATTTACAGATTTTAATTTATAGTTATAGTTATCTTCCAGAGCTCCGTAATCAGCAGAGAGTGTCTTTCAAAACAACAAAGATTACGAAGACTTTTAAATAATTTCTGCCCCCCTCCATGTGCTGCATATGACGAATGATAAACAAGTTTTTCTTCCCAGTCTCAGTGTTCTGTGTAGCTACCAGGGTAACTCTCACTAGAAGTTTCACTGTGAAGCATTAATTGCTCAATCAACACTGAAATTTTGGAAGAGATTTCTTTCCTGTTGTATAAGACTATTTTGACAGGTGGTCACTAAAACATTCCTCCACTGTCAGTATCACAATTATTTCTGTTATGAGTGTTTTATTAAAGTAACATTAATGTTAAAATAGCAAGCAAAATTTGGTGGTTGACAGGCACTTGGCCACACTGAAGTTGTACACTAGAAAGCTTTATTCTATGCTGTTGGCAGACAGTAAGCTTCATTTCTCTGACTTTGATTCAGGACTAAGGAGCAGATACCCTTTTCACATATTTAGCAGGAAGTTAGCATGGTTGCAGAAACAGTTTTAGTCTATTCAGCAAACAGGATGCTGTAATTCTTCTATACCACTTGCACATTAACCATGTGTAAACAGGTCTGGCTTCATCTCTGCAATGCAGCTCCAGCCTAGTGTCTACCTCAGGAAAACTTTTTTTTTTCCTTTTTTTTTTTTTTTTTTGAAATACAGTATTCAGAAAGGTGAAGCAGCTTCAATGGTTAAAAGTTGATTTATATACAGACTACTTACTTAGGTGCCTAGGCAGACTGAAATGTCCAGGTATAAGAAAAAAATGTATATGCCTCATTCTCCAGTGGAAATCTAGAATAAAGCAACTAAAAATCCAGTAGGATTCTCTTTGAAAGAGGAAAAGGGAATCTCAAATGTGGCAAATTACACTGGGCTTTCAAAGGTACATTCCCTGAATCTGTTTCCTTGAATCACAATACTTTTAAAAAATAAACAAACAAAAAACACTGTGCAATGCCTGAATTAGAGATGTCCATGATGGCACTCAGTCTCCTTGAATTCTGATAAGGGGCAATTATCTCTCTTCATTTCATATCTCTCTTTATCTTCATTTCTCCTTTGTCCATCCTGCCTCTAAGAAACGTAGTGGCTAGTGAGTGGGTAGTGAGGTGGACTGCGAATTGGCTGAAGGAAAAAAGCCAGAGAGTCATGGTCAATGGGGCGGAGTCTGGTGGGCGGCCTATATCTAGTGGAGTGCCTCAAGGGTCAGTACTGGAGTCGGTATTATTCAATATATTCATCAATGATTTGGATGAGGGAATAGAGTGCACTGTCAGCAAGTTTACTGATGACAACAGGCTGGGAGGGGTGGCTGACACACCAGAAGGCTGTGCTGCCATCCAGTAGGACCTGGACAGGCTGGAGAGTTGTGCGGGGAAAAATTTAATGAAATATAACAAGAAAAAGCGCAGAGTCTTGTATCTGGCTAGGAACAACCCCAGTTTCCATTATAAGTTGGGGAACGACCTATTAGAGAGCAGCATAGGGACCTGGGGGACCTGGTGGACAACAGGATGACCATGAGCCAGCACTGTGCCCTGGTGGCCAAGAAGGCCAATGGCATCCTGGGGTGTATTAGAAGGGGTGTGGTTAGTAGGTCGAGAGAGGTTCTCCTCCCCCTCTACTCTGCCCTGCTGTGACTGCATCTGTAACATTATGTCCACTTCTGGGTCCCTCAGTTAAAGAAGAACAGGGAACTGGTGGAGAGAGTCCAGTGCAGAGCCACAAAGATGATGAAGGGAGTGGAGCATCTCCCTTACAAGGAAAGGCTGAGGGAGCTGGGTCTCTTTAGTTTGGAGAAGATGAGACTGAGGGGTGACCTTATTAATGTTTACAAATATATAAAGGGTGAGTGTCATGAAGGTGGAGCCAGGATCTTCTCGGTGACAACCAATGGTAGGTCAAGGGATAATGGGTTCAAACTGGAACACAAGAGGTTCCACTTAAGTTTGAGAAGAAACTTCTGCTCAGTAAGGGTATCAGACCACTGGAACATGCTGCTCAGGGAGGCTGTGGAGTCTTCTTCTCTGGAGACATTCAAAACCCACCTGGACACATTCCTGTGTAACCTCCTCTAAGTGTTCCTGCTCTGGCAGGGGGATTGGACTAGATGATCTTTTGAGGTCCTTTCCAATCCCTAACATTCTGGGATTCTGTGAAATCAGAGTGAATTTCCTCCTGAAAGGAGAGACTATGCCAGAGCATTTTCTTATCTAATTCCACACCGCAAACTGAAGCTCACTTGTCTCTGCCTGCCTCAAAAAGAGTGCGGAAAAGAGGCCAGCTCTCGGAGTCAGGCTGAGAGCAGCAGTAGTTCAAAGCAGCACAGAGAATCAGTGTCTCTGTGAACTGCACCACAGGAATGTCACTGCAGCATTAGAGCAGCCTGAGTAGAATGAGGAGAGCCACGGTCAGCCCCTCCTTCCCAGACCTCCTCTGTTTAGCTTCCTGTTAATGGCAGAGCAGCAGTCACTGTGACTTGAACATATTTGCCTGATTGTACACACCTGTCACCCCACTGCTAGTGTTACCTTTGCTCCCCTTTCTTTATGGTCAGAAGGTATATGTTCCTACTTCACAAACACGCACAAAGACATTAAAGTACACACTTAACCTCCGTTGAGTAGAGACAGAGATCCCAGGGAAACTAACTGCAGCAGCTGCAGGAGCTAGGCAGAAAAGGGGAAGGTTTTTGAGCATCACTGCTTGTGCAGGGAGACAGTTTGTTGGATTAAAGTCTTATATACAAATCAACAAGTTTGAGAACAGTGATTATTTCATCATTAGGCTGAAATTATAGTAGACTTCTCCTATGCTGTTTTATGGTACTGTGATAGTGTTCACCAGACAGTAAAACTTGCAAACACGATTCGTACAGTGGTACAGCTTCATTTACAGCCTAGGCAGTTTGTGGGTTTAGTCCAGCCCAAGATTTAATAAAAAAAATTAATAAAATTATTTTAGTGCTATTTTAGTACTATTTAATACTATCTTCATAAAATATTACACTATAAACGATTGTTTCAAGACCTGTGAATATAATATTTCTACTTTATCATGGTAGTTAGTTTGTCCCAAAGTCTTTGTGGGATCTGGATGTAAACACAGAACTTTAGAATTCTTTTTTTTTTCTGCTGCAACAAAAGAAAAATAATTAATTTGGAATACTAATGTCATGGCAATAAGTTCCTAAATTGTTTTTCACTTTATGATAATTGTAAAGATGGAAACTCAAATAAAACAAACTTTTAAAGATAACAATTTAGACATTATTTCTCTAAAAGTGAATTATTTAACTTTTACTTAAGTTAAAGTAATGCTTAATGTGTTGATCTAATTGATATATTAAAGCTAAGCATTACATTAAGACTACTTTCATGGCTATTAAAGAAACAGCCTATGTTATTTTTGTTATTTAAGACAATTGTTTACTCAAAAGTTATTGTCTAATAGAAATTATTTCTTTGTAAAAGTGGTGTGATAAGGTCATTTTTGTAATTTTAGCATAATTAAAACATGAGACTCTCCATTCTTCTGGTTTAAATTAAAATAATGTTTTCCACAAATAAAGTATGGCTTACTCTTACAAAGTGATAATGTAAGAATCGCCTCACAGAAAGAGCAAGTCAAGGACTCATGATACAATTAAAAAGTATTGCAAATTTAGTCCTTAGCACAATGCTTTTTCTTTAGAAGCATTAAGCTATACAATTTAAAGAAAAATAACTCTTTCATGTGCATCAGACTGCTTAAAAATCAAGTTCTGTTGCTTACTTACGAGAACTGAAAATAAGCTGATGAGGCATGTAAGCTACTAAAAGTGTTTTTCACTGTTGAAGAGTTGTGGGCCAGCTTAAAAAGAATTTTAAAATGTGTGAAACCACGAATATTTTTAGGAAGATGAAGATGGTAGAGGAAAGACCTCCTTATAGCCAACATATAAACATTCGGTATTTCCATTGTTTCATTTGAATGTACTATTTCTTTGACTTCTTCAAGATGAAACTGCAGATAAGGCAATTCTAACAACAAAGTCAAAGTTAATTAGTCTTAACTAACAGCCAAGTTGTAAACTACTTGAGGTCAACTCCACCCTCAGGAAAATGAGCATTAGTGAGACATTTTAAAGCAGTGTCTGTTTTTATAAGCAGTGCAGGGAAAGGCTAAGCCAATAAAACATGATCATTCCATTCTATATTTTAATATTAACCTCTACAGGGCAGAACATTCCCATGTTCTTTGATGGTAAAGCCTTGCACCAAACTAATAACAATATGTGAGTGAAGGAAATAACTATCATTTTGCTTTGATTTTGGTCACTGAATTTAACAAGTAAACAACAGTGAAACCTCTGTCAAATGGACTGTGATGTGGATCTTGCATGGCTTGGACAAAAAAGAGACCCCCAGAGACTGGTGTGAGGATTCTTCTTTTTATCCTGAAGGTAAACCATTAGTGTCTCATTGGATTCTGGATTTTGGGGGAAAAAACAACAACAACAACAACAACAACAACAAATCTTTGGATGTTATTTGGAAATACTACACGTGAGCAGCTGTTGTTAATTATGACTTGATTTTATCCTCCAGACTTCTTTGGTTGCATGCCGTAACTGCATGGGGCATGGGGGTTTACAGCTTGAAAATAGCCTTGTCATTTGGTGAAGTCTAACAGAGCCAAGGGGGCTTGATAAATCATAAAAGTGTTCTTTGGAAAGCTTCTTAGATCAGATTAGTTCCCAGTTGTTTGTTTTTAGAATCCCAATAGTCTTGAACAATTAAAAGGTAAATACATGAGGCCATGCAATTCATGAACCATACAGAAAATATCTAACAGCTATTGAATTACTCTTGAAAGTAAGTCTTCCGCCTTTTATTTACATGGTCTGTTTATGTGCTTTGCTTAGAATGTTAAATAAATTGAGTTAATCACATAATTAAACTCCAATTTAACTTGTATTCCTTATACACTGAACATCTGACAAATACTTAAGTGCCTTGATGAACTGGGATCTTAGGGTGTGACTCTAAAAGGTACCATGCAGTCTGGCCCTGAGCCAGTAGTGCTAACTTGCAAAGGTTTAAGTCTGTTGAAGACAAATAACATGTTCTTTAGCAAACTGTGAGATTTCCACCCCGCTCCCTCATTCCGACTCCCCTCACCACTACCTCTCCCTCCCATTCCCCTTTCCTTTACTAGATCATTAGAACAGACTTTAAGATTTTACAGAACTGAATCTTCAAAATAGTAATGAAAAATGAGTTTCTGCATAGAGTTATGTCAGTGATTCAAACAAAAGGAGGTGGTCCAGATAATCTAGTACTGTTAAAATTCATATGAGGCTTAGGGTTATGGGACTAAAAGGGTGATGATTTGTTTTATGACTATTTTCACTACATACTTTACATTGTTGTCTTTCGGAATAAAAAAAGTTGTACTGTAATAAAAGCTTCTTAACATTCAATTTATTTATTCAATTTCCACAAGTCCCACTGTTCCGTTTATTCTTTCTGTTGTCTTTTTTCCTTTCTAGAGAAAGTGATTACCCTCTAAATGGAATTATTGAAATTAAGAACAGTGAGACATTTTGACCCAGATCTCAGTTTACTGAAGACTGATGCCGCACAGACTATGGTGAGGAAAGGCATTAGGAAAATCCTTCTAATTTGCTACTGTAAAATGCAGCAGCAACAGGATACTTTTAGCTGGTGTTCAATGTAATTGTGAGAATGATGGGACTCAAAATGTCCTCCATGTGAAATTTATCCTTCATCCAATCAGCAGAAACAACTAATGCACTGGAAGGTGTATTATATCCCATCTACTTCCCAATAAAGTCAGTGGTGTCCAATCAGGCACCTATTGTTAGTAGAGAATCTGAAATTGATACAATCACCACATTGATCTACAGTTGTGTCTGTCATTTACTGGCTAGCATGTCCTCCTCCCCTTCCACCACACAGCTGTTTCGGAGTCGGAGCCCACGGCACTGAGTTTCAGAACACTCTAGTGATCAGATATGTGAGCAAGATCAGGCTGAATAATGCCAGTTTACTCAACCCAACTCCAAATAGGGACTACTGGTAATGCCACATAAAAGCGTGGACGGTACAATGCTGCCCAGCTCCCTGGGTTAACCAAGGGAATACTCTAAGCCCTACTGTTACACCCATCCTGGAAGCAGAGAAGATAAGGTTGACTGTGTCATTTTACACATGATTGTGTCCCAAACCTGCTGGACAATTTTCTATTGATGGCCTATTCGTAAGTTTTCTGGACTGGGAGAGAAAGGAAGGCAAAGAAAAAACCAAAAACTACAAACCTTGAAACATCCTCCTTGTGCTCATGCACTTGAGGATGGATAGATGTGGGTCAGGATTTCTTTTGTTCAATTCAGTTACAAAGCCAACTACATTACCTATCAGTCAGGTTCACTCTCAGTACTAGACAGTCTGGCAACAGGATGAGAGACACACATATGACAATCTGTGATTTCTGCCACTAGAAATTAATCAGAAATTAGTTCCTTATGATACTAATTTAAAGTCTATAGACAAGGTTCATTACATATGTAATATTTAAACACTGGATTTAACACTGGATTAATCTCAATCTGGAATTAAACGTAAATGTGAAGATGATTGCTCAAAGTTTAAGATTATTTTAGTGCTTATATCTGCTAGTGATAGCTACCACTGTATTTTTCTTTTCCTTCAATCTAGAAACCATTATTTATAGACACCTCTATTTGTAAGCATTGTCTTTAAAAACCTACTCTTGTTGTGAGAGGCTAATACCGCTTTATTGAATACCTAAACCTCAAGCAGATTTAGCTGCTACACAAACACACTAATGATGCCATCTCTGATCACATTATAAGTACTTGGATGCATGTCCCCGAAAGAAACTCAGCATCAAAACCATCAAACAGTTTAGTAGTACTATAGTGATTTGTATTTTCACTATGTTCCTTTTAGTAAAGCAGAAAATAAAATTTAAAAAAAAAGAAAGGAAAAAAAAGGGAAAGGAAATATAAACCGACAGTGATGAAAAGTGTAGATAGAAGGACAATCAAATACATCATTTCCATCTAAAGTCTATGACTCTTTGCACTATACATTTACAAGCAATACAGGAAAAATAAAAATTGATAGAAATTAACATTCACAAAATCCCTAAATTTTCTAGTCTTATATAGGCTTGGATACTGGTGGTTAAGCATTTGAATGACCACGACTGCTTATTTGGGTCATGTTTAATGATGACCTACTTCATTCAAACGCGTGGTTTAGTTTCAAGGTCTTCCCAGTGTTTGAAAGAAGTGAAGTCATGAGTTCTTCACTTTCATAAAGCAAATTAAAAAGACTTCTTTTTTCTTTTTCTTTTTTTTTTTTTTTTTTTTTTTTTTTTTCCCCCACCCAGCTAATATTCTCTGTGCTGGATGGAAAAAAATAATTGACAACAAACCCTACTGAAAAAAGATGTTGTTTTGATAATGTGTTAAAACAAAACAAAAGAAAACAACTCCAAACAATGAAAATCCCTCCTAATCCTGAACAAGGCATGTAAAAAGAGGGAGAGGGAGAGGGAGAGGGAGAGAGAGAGGGAGAGGGAGAGGGAGAGGGAGAGGGAGAGGGAGAGGGAGAGGGAGAGGGAGAGGGAGAGGGAGAGGGAGAGGGAGAGGGAGAGGGAGAGGAAGAGGGGGGAAGGTGCGGGAAGGGAAGGTGCGGGAAGGGAAGGTGCGGGAAGGGAAGGTGCGGGAAGGGAAGGTGCGGGAAGGTGCGGGAAGGGAAGGGAAGGTGCGGGAAGGGAAGGTGCGGGAAGGTGCGGGAAGGGAAGGGAAGGTGCGGGAAGGGAAGGGAAGGGAAGGGAAGGTGCGGGAAGGGAAGGTGCGGGAAGGTGCGGGAAGGTGCGGGAAGGGAAGGTGCGGGAAGGGAAGGGAAGGTGCGGGAAGGTGCGGGAAGGTGCGGGAAGGGAAGGGAAGGTGCGGGAAGGGAAGGTGCGGGAAGGTGCGGGAAGGTGCGGGAAGGGAAGGTGCGGGAAGGGAAGGGAAGGTGCGGGAAGGTGCGGGAAGGGAAGGGAAGGTGCGGGAAGGGAAGGGAAGGGAAGGTGCGAGAAGGGAAGGGAAGGGAAGGGAAGGTGCGGGAAGGTGCGGGAAGGTGCGGGAAGGGAAGGGAAGGGAAGGGAAGGGAAGGGAGGAAGGAAGGAGGGAGGGAGGGAGGGAAGGAAGCAAGGAAGCAAGGAAGCAAGGAAGGAGGGAAGGAGGGAAGGAGGGAAGGAGGGAGGGAAGGAGGGAGGGAAGGAGGGAAGGAAGGAAGGAAGGAAGGAAGGAAGGAAGGAAGGAAGGAAGGAAGGAAGGAAGGAGAAAAAAAGAAAGAAAGAAAGAAAGAAAGAAAGGAAGAAAGAAAGAAAGAAAGAAAGAAAGAAAGAAAGAAAGAAAGAAGGAAAGAGAGAAAGAAAGAAAAGAAAGAGAAGAAAAGTAAAGCACTATTAACCTGAAGATGAGAGAAGCATTGTCTCTTTTTCCGTACACAATTTGAGTCTGTCAAGGCAGCAGCCAGATTAGTGAAGATGGGAAAGTGAATTTAAATCAGATAGAAAAATCAGTGTAACAATTTTCCCCCCTTATCTGGAGTATGGCACTGACTATTAATGTTTCAGAAATATATTATTTGCCTTTTCATTGATTCACACATCATTTTGTCCCTGCATAATTTATAACAAAAAGGAAAAAGAGTGTAGCTATTTTACTAAAACTGTGTTGTCCAAGTGAGTACCACAGGTACAAAATGTTTCCTTTTTTTCCTCCTGTTGTTTCAACGCTACCTAATGACTGAAAACTGAATACCAAGGACAATCATGAGCACTTAGGGCCCAATTCATAAAAAATGCTGCAAGCCATTTATGCACAAATGTTGCTACTTTCATATGGAAACAAGCTACATAAAGAATTCCCCTTTGTGATTCACCAGCCCTCTTTATGTTAACATATTTTTCCTCAGTGGTGTACATGAACAGTGCACAATTCCACAGAGGGGACAAGGGCAAAAGCAAAAGCGTTTTTAGTGTTTCTTAGAGAAAAACCTTAACAAGCTTGATATTTTTCTACCTTCTTTTCCACCACTCCTGTGAACTAAAGTCAGTCTGACTCTTCTTGTAGGTAATTGTGATTTCTGGAAGATTATGTACTTTTTTTATACTGGTGAATTTTTATCTCTATCAAATATGCTGGCAGATAATCTGTCAAAATGGTCTTAAAGACAACACTGAAAGGAGAATATGTGAATATTTATCAATTGATGGTGCATTCTTAATCTGATTTGTTCAAGTATTGTTTCCTCACAAATCAAGAGGTGTTTACTTGAGATACTGGTTGGCTGCCTAAAATGATATTAGATACGGATAAGATCAAGGCACTGGGGTTTTACCATGTTAATCAGAGGCACACTCCCACTGCAGAAAAGGCACCCCTAACAGACAGCAGAAAACCCACACAGGAGGTTAGCCTAAAGCCACAGAAACCACATGACATCAAGTCTCATTTGTTTCCTGTTTAAATATTTTTCCCCTCTCAAGATCATATTGCTACAGATTGCACAAAGCATCTCTGGAAATAAAAAGGTGCACCACCTTGGTCCTGGTGACCAATCTAATGTTCAGCAGAGTTCGTAGACTGAACATGGGAGAAAGTAATTCACCTACAGCATAGCCATCAGCTTGCTAACTTGGACACTTTTCATATGTATTTAGGGAGGGATATTTTAATGTGTACTTCCTTAATAATTTTTCATCCTATGTATTTTTAATCTGGATATTTACTTGCTTAAAATTAGTTCTTTTATAACAGCAAGTCACCAGCCCACAGGTCTGCTGAAATACCAAACTGTGACTATGCCTGTTCTGTAGCCCATAATGAAAATGTAGTCAGGGGACAGAAAGACTTAGCAGAGTTAAGACTGGCAAAGTTTGATAGTTGCTTTCTATTAAAAGAATTTTCATTTTTTGTTGATCTAAGAGCAATTAACTTGATAAGTGAAGCAGAACATGGTCTTCATTTACACAGGAACATTGTAGACAACAAAAGAGCCCATGTCTATGTTAGCTAGCTCTTCTATTCACTAAAAGAAGATAACCACATAAAAGGCAATATTTAGAGTGGTTCCTGGAGTAGCCCAGCCTCTATCTTGTTTGGGACAGTGCCAGATGGCCAAGGTGAACGGTGGATTGGGAACCCTTCTAAGAATTCAGAAACACAGGTATTTGCATTCCATCTCCTGAGTTGCCCTTAGATACTCTTTATCTTGTTAGTACAGATAATTGACCGCATGCTACCAGCTCTGCTAAAGCTTCTGCTAGAGAGTTATCCTTGTTATATGCTACTACCTATCTCTATAGTTTAGAAGAATACTGTCAAAAGCATCTGGCTATTCTTAAACACAAGACACAAACAGGTATAGGCATTGCTTTGCTTACAGAAGTGGCATCTTCTTTTGCTTTTATTTATTTCTATTTAAATCTCTATAAAGCAAACTGTTGGAATTCCTTTTCTGAAGTATGTCTTCAGAAAATTTGTTGTGCTTTAATATGGATACCAGCATTGTAAAGTTCAAAAAGTACATGTTTACACACAGACCTTACAAACTAACCTGTTACAAGCAGAGCCCCACTCCAACCAAAGAGAACCAATATTTAGTCTCCTTGAAAATGCCAGATTCTTCCTATTTACTCAGATTGTGCTCTGTTGAGGGTTAGAAGAAGTTTCCCATCAAGCCAACTGAAAATGACTTTGATTTTAAATAAGTAACATCAAGTCTTAACATACCAGCATTTTTTTTGCATATATGCACTCATGAACAGATGCCCATGAAACAGACAGGCACAGTTATATGTTGCAATTTGTTGTATATTCGTAATTTCTCTCAATTGCATTTTGGGTGTCATGAATAACCCAGAAGATGAACACACTTCTCACAAAATGAGTGAAGAAAATGAAAATGCAGTGGGAATCTTAGCTATGTCTGTTTTGATTCAACATTACACTTATCATCTTTAAAGTCACACATCAGATTCACTCTTCTCTACTGATAGGGAAAGCTAATAGGTTAAATGATTATTGCTGTGTATGCGTGTTTGCCAAAGAGCATTTATGACTTTTAAATTTCATGGTACATGAATACAGATTTCAGGCAAAATTAGATTACCTCAGTTTTATTTTCCTTTTATAAAATGCCTTTAATATAAAATTTCTGATGTAGTTGTGATTGCACCACAGATTGCTCACAAACAGTACCTTCAGTGTGTGGAAAGTTTATCTCATGAGAAATTTGAGTTCTAGCAGTAGTATCTCCCTCCATTCCCAGTGAATTAAAAGCTCTACAGATTCATCAGTGAGAAGTCACAGGACTGAGTGATGGTAAGATGGAGACATCCCTACTGTGACTGGGTCTGGAGAGACTGTGTCCTTTTTTTTTTTTTTCCCTCCAGTGAAAGAGAACACTGCTTCAGAAAGAAAATGAGAAAAAAAAAAAAACCTAGCCTTTTTTTTTTTTTTTCCCCACACAGCATTTGATTTTATATCCTACAATTATCAACATGCTTCTATTAATATGTTAGTTTTCTGTAGTTCTACACACTCCTAGTTCGTCCTTTAAATGTAGCTTTCTTTTTACAAGAGTCATTTTTGTGCTTGGTGACTGATAGTGAAGAATAGCAATGTTATTCTTCAGAATTTCTTAAGATCTTTTTGTCCAGCCAAAGGAAATGTCTCAGTCCTTGGCATTCATATTTTAATGTCTTGTCTCAGATGTTTATCAATGAGACATTTGGCAAGAAAAACAAACGAGTTACTATCTGTATCATTTGTAGATTAGTTATAACATTACATTGACATTAAAAAGTCAGTTAGAGATATTCAAGTTTCAAAACCAAATTTAATCTCTTCAGTATACCTACTTAAAATAAACAAAGGCTGCTAACAATCTCTTTCTGTAGAAAAAGAAAAGCATTCACTTCTCTACAAATCCAGCTCTGCCACAGAAGAAAGGCATTCACATTAGCCAAAAGCCCAACTCAACCCAAACAGGCAGAGATTCTTGAAGAACATTCTTCAAGAGCTTTCATTTGGCTCTTCCCACTTAAGGCTGCTGAGTCTGATTTACTGACATAAATCCTGACTTGGTTTCTCACAAGGGAACCATATTGTGTAACGTTCTTCCTATTTTGCAGATCACCAACAGTACTGTCGATTTCTGATTCATGAACAATAAAAGCTTCAAAACCAAAGCTAACGTAGCTACATCTAAGAAATTAAGAATATTATAACACTTCAGTTTGTTTTTCTCCAGTGCTTGAGACAATGTTGCAGACAGAACAACAAAAAGTTGGGCACCTCCTTACTGCATTGTGCATGTAGCACTTCTGTGTCTGCAGCTCAGTGTGAAAGCTATGGACCACACAAGGAAGTGTCCATGAACACTGCTTGTCCTGTAGAGCTACAGGAGTGGCTTCTGTGAGAAGCCTCCTGAAGCTTCCCCTGTGTACAATAGAGCCAAGGCCAGCAGGCTCCAAGGCAGATCTGCTGCTGGCCAAGACCGAGCCCACCAGTGATAATGGTAGTACCTGTTTGATCATGTATTTAAGAAGCAGGAAAAAAAAAATGCATGCAGCGGCAACTACAGCTGAAGAGTCAGAAGTCATGAGACAAACAACTCTGCAGACATCAAAATCAGTGCCTAAGAAGTAACAGGAGTTGCTCCAGATGCCAGAGTGGAGATTCCCCTGCAGCCCATGGTGCAGCCCATGGTGAGGCCGGCTGTCCCCTGCAGCCCATAGAGGTTCATGGTGGAGCAAATCTCCACCTGCAGCCTATGAATGACCCCCATGATGGAGCAGGTGGATGCCCAAAGGAGGCTGTGATCCCATGTGAAACCCCTGCTGGAGCAGGCTCCTGACAGGACCTGTGGACCCATGGCAAAAGAACCTGAGGCTGTAACAGGTTTGCTGGCAGGACTTTTGACTCCTTTGGGGACCCATGCTGAAGCAGGCTATTCCTGAAGGACTGTAGCCCATGGAAGGGACCCATGCTGGAGCAGTTGATGAAGAACTGCAGCCTGTGGGAAGGACCCATGTTGGAGAAGTTCATGGAGGACTGTCTTCCATAGGAGGGACCCATGCTGGAGCAGTGGA
Organism: Nesoenas mayeri; assembly: GCF_963082525.1. Classification (NCBI taxonomy): domain Eukaryota; kingdom Metazoa; phylum Chordata; class Aves; order Columbiformes; family Columbidae; genus Nesoenas; species Nesoenas mayeri. The sequence continues at coordinate 53,523,923 of NC_137542.1, read as the reverse complement.
ATGTGAAGAGTCCTCCCCCTGAAGAGGAAGGAGCAACAGAAACAACATATGATGAACTATAACCACCATTCCCTGTCCTCCTTTGCCTCTGCAGGAGAGGAGGTAGAGAAATTGTGACTAAAGAAAGAAGGAAAGGGTAGGGGAAAGGTATATATTTTTAAGATTTGGTTTTATTCCTCCTTATCTTACTCTGATAAAATTGGTAACAGATTAAACTAATTTCCCCAAGTCAAGTTTCTTTTGTCCATGATGGAAATTGATGACTGACCTCTCCGTGTCCTTATCTCAATCCATGAGCTTTTTGTTATATTTTCTATCCCCGGTCCAGTTAAGGAGGTGAGTGATAGAGAGGCCTTGGTAGACACCTGGTGTCCAGCCATGGCCAACTCACCACACTTGGCTTCAAAGAACAAGTTACTTTAACAAAAATTAAACAAAATATGATGGGAATCAGCACCAAACTGGAAAGGCAGACGATTGATGAGGGATTTATTTTTTTCATTGGACAATGTCCTGCAGTTTTTAGAGTAAGAAGTTCTTAAGTGAAAAAGGCAAATGTAGGATGATTCCCTCTCCCATCCCCATAGTTGTATTTAGAAAAAGGCCTGAGGAAGTACACCTGTAAGATACAATAGTAGAAGGGAAAAAAGCAACAGAAATTGAATTATCATCCACCTAGCAGGTATGACTTGAATGGAAATCTGAGTTCATTTTGAATATCCAGATTAGGAATTTTTTCCCAGTTGTTGTTAACCATAACAATAAAAATCTACTTGGTAAATTGCTGAAGTAGGTTCCTCTGCATCTGACAGGTAAAGCAGAGCATCTGGCTTATGTCTTCATTACTGTTTATAATCCATGATCAACCAGAAGATACTGGAAAGCAAGCATTCTATTTCACAGAAAATGTAAAGATGTCAAAATGTGCATTCTGCATTTGACCCAAACCTCTTTGACAATTGTAATGGCGAGTCACAAGATGAATACAGTGAGCTCATCTGTTTAAGCAGTTTTAGAAAATTGTTCTGCACATCTATAGCCTTACCTTTTATTGTTTTCATCACATGTTCATGCAGGGATAGTGGTTTTTTTCTCCCATCCAGTGCAACATCCATCCAGAACCAAACAGCCGTCTTTATAAATAATTGCATGAGACCAGACTTCCCCACTAATAACAATTATTGAGGTGATAAGAGGTAAACAACAAATGTGGATTGTATATTTCCATCAATACAAATGATGGAACTCACACTGAAGTAATCTATCAAATTTACTTTCATTCTGTTTTTCAAACTGCAGAATAAATAGAGAATATGTTGTAATTATTTACCAGGAAGTCATTTCTGTAGATAAGATAATTTTAATTGAGATACTCATTATTAAAAAGCCAATTAACCTTGATTTTCCCTCCTTTATTATTATTTAAACTAAACACAAAATAACTTTGATGCAGATGTAGAACTGTAAAACATTTAATGAGGTAAATTGCTTATGGAGCTCTAGTTTAATTAGTTCAGTCATTTTCTGTCAGTTCTAATTACATAACTAAATTCTCTACATTTGGCAAACACTACATTTAGTATGAACTTTTCTTTCATGGCAATTAGCTCAATATTCAATGACCTTATTTGTGTACACTTGTGACTTAATTTATGTTTTGTAAACAGTTATTTTGATACTTATTTCTCCATACAAGCTACATCAGTTTCAGTTTCTTTTGTCAATTCAAGATACATTTTCAGCAATTTACTTCAAATGTATGGAATGTGTTACATAATTAAATATCAAAGTAGCTGAGTGTTTGTTTTTCCATTTCTTTTGTACCAGACTTCCAGAAAACTGACATCATGGCATCTTTTCTAGCATGAGAGCTGATTCTCTTCAGCTGTGTTCACACTGGATTCAATTAAGAGCATTCAGCATTTTGTCAGAGCAAAGTAGACTACCCACAGCACTGCATCCTGCTGTGTCCTTTGGGACAATAACCTGTTTGCAATTCGTCATTGCTTAGATGAATATTCTCTCTACCACCACAACTACAACCATCATCTCCCACTTTTATCCAGTCACTGAAACTGTGAAATGCCATTATTCTCTACCTTTGGAAAAAAATAAAACCCAAAGACCTGGAAACATGCCAGTAGAAAATTTCTTCTGCAAGGAGAAACAATAGGATAATCTCAGTCATTCTGCTCATATTGTGTGGGTTCCTGTGTGCATTTACCTTCTATTTATGGTGATTTGGTGATATTTCTTTCATCTAACTATTTTTTTTTAAAAAAATTCTGCTTATTTCCATTAAAATATAGATATTTTAGTTAAAATTTAGATTTAACAAAATAATAATTGATTATTAAGTAAGTACAATTTGATTAATCCTCAGAAAAATAATCACTGTCACAGGTCTTCAAACAGAGACAAGATATCTACCCACTCTGTCACTGGGAAACAGACCCTTTTTGACTCCTCAGTTAACCTGATCAGTCAAGGCCAAACCAAGATTGTAACGAGCATAGTGTTGCCCAGTTGTTGAAACCAGATATAACTAACCAGTCTTCTAGGAGCCAAAGTTGTTTTGTGAATCCTGTGAGGTGGTTTTATTTATGCAACTGGAATACCATCTGGCCGGTAGATTGACAAAATTGAGAACTGATGCTACCGATTTCTTGGCTGGGGAAGGGAGGTCTATGGCAGCTTTAGCTGAGCACAGTGCTGCAAAGCCTGGGAGTTCAGTAGTCTTCCAAAATCCTGCTGGTGATAAAAGTATACAAAATTTTTACCTTCTGGACTAATTGAGGAAGGAAGAATGTTTCATTGAACTCCATCTGGCCCATCAGTATGGGCTACTCATGTAGATTATGAAGTATTAATTTTTGTATTCTCTTGGCAAGCTACTTCTCTAAATAGTTTGTTAGGTGTTATATGGCAAGATCCACTTTCAGAAAGAATTCCCAGTAAGACTTTCAATAAGCTACTGGACAGATGGCAGAAAACTGACTCAGATACTGCTAGATTTGTTAATTCACCTTGAGGTGCTTAATGGTGGATATAATAATATATCTAATATATAATTACCTCCACCATGCCACAAGGCACTTCCACAAAATCTACCATAACATCAATCTTACCAAGTTTTGCCCAGAATTGCAAAACAGCACTGTTCTATCATTTCAGTGCATACAACCATCAGTAAGATGTGATTTATAGCATTGAGAACAACTGACATGCCTAAGAATTGTGGAATGGACATCGAATCGTTACCTACCAACAGGAAGAAATCAAATAAACTCAGCTTGATGTCTACCTGTGTCATAGCCTGGTCAAAGCAGCATGCAGAAAAAAAACAGGGAAACAATAGAGAGCAAGTTAATTTTTATTGCTGGAAGCTTTACCTGAAAACGCTAAAATAGTGAAAGCTGGTCCATATCTGAAAGATTGTCAGCATCCTCTTATAGTTTATTTGTTTATCTAAAAAAGTAAGCAGGTTAACACTTGTGAGAGAAAGGTTACAGTCTTCCCATGCAAGGCACTCAATATTTTCTTGCTGACCTTGACTTGCCACGAGGGCTGCAGTAGAATGGACATATACCATGTAAGAGAATTCAAGGACTACCTCCACCATTAATCATCTGAAGGAAAGGAGGGTTTGTGGGGAGGATTATTTCATGCCAAACTGAGAACACACAGGAATTAAATAAATCAAATGTAGTTTCTATAAAACAGACAAATGTACAGCTTTCAGAAATTATTTTGTTTTCAGTTGTGCCCTGGCATTCATCAACTGCTGTATACACGAGAAAGAGTGTGACAAAATTTTTTTCCTTTACATCAGAGAATCTTTCTAGGAGTGGGTCCATTAAGTGCCTTTATTCACATATACTTCTGAAAGTGAACAACAGAACCTAAAAAATATGGAAAGGGAAACAATAATTCACAGGACTTAAACAAAGTAATTTCAGGATTTCTTTTTTTTTTTTTCCCCGTAGTTTAACTCATAAACGGGATATGTTATATTTAGTGAGATATTAATTAACTAATAAAAATCGTGAAACTTGTTCCTCCTAAGAAAATGCTTTCCGATTTTTATATGGAGCGACAGAAATATGGTTGTATAAGTCAATCAGCTATTTGATTAACGATAATTATAGAAAAGAATAAACATCAAAAGTCCATATCTTAAAGCAACTATTATACATTTATGCATAAATATCTTTATATAACAATATAATAATATAATATGTATATAATTGCATAATATTTATATAATTTTCATTAAATTATTGCTTGTTTGTGCCATGTCTAAGAGTTTTAAATGTTCAAAAATCATCATGCACCAGTTCTGCTTTTCAAACATCTGCAGTATAACTGTGTGATAACAGAAACTGCAGCTTGGCCACAGGACACTGCCTTCTAGTGACTATCATATTTTTAGTCAGATACACCACACATATTTTATTTTAATTTATTGTTTTCCTGCACTTTATGACAGCAGTAGTCGGAATCAGTACATGAATCACACACTCTGAATCTTTAGTATTAGAGAATGACCATACACCGCCACATAATTTTTGAAAAATCAACAAAGGACACCAAGCAAACAAGAAAGTTTAGTTTAGTTTAGTTTAGTTTACTTTAGTTTAGTTTAGTTTAGTTTTGTTTTCATTTATCATGTAGGAATAGTGCTACACTGTACTGGAAAGAAAAAGGGCTCTTCTGCCCTAAATGACCTTTACATTGGCATGAGTTGAAATTACATATGTTTATCAAGAAAATAATTAACTTCTATGCTATAATACTGTGACAAATCTTTGAATTAAAATGACCATTACAATGAGAGTCATCTGACAACATTTATGCCTCCATGATACAGATAAATAGATATAGCGGTTCAATCCAAAACATCTGTTATAGGTAACATACCAGCCATTGCACGTGTATGTGTGTAAGCTATGGATGAATTTGTTTTCTAGCTCCTAATAGTAACTTGTCGATTTGTGAACTGCCTGTGAACCTTATCCATATAAATAAACTAACACTGCCTTGCTGAATAGGAAGAAATTTTTTTAAAAATAGATTCTTCATTTGAAAAAAGATATATTTAAAGCATATAGAAGTCTAGAGATCCTTCTTCAGGATATTGTCAGTACCTCAAAGACATGTCAGAAATCATTGAACTTCTTTGTTAAGCACAGTTACCTTTTAATTTGAATGTCTTTTTAGAATCTAGAAGACTAGATGCAAATAGATTTCAGGTGTAATAACAAAAAAATTACCTAGAATAATCAAACTCTAAAATAATCTTATTCTGTCTTCACAAATTGTGTTTGAGTTTTTATAAACAGTGCTTTTCCTTTTTCTCTAGATAAAACAAATTAAACTGACAATTTTTCAATGACTTTTTCATATCAGTATGATATTTCTTTGGAGCCTTACAAACAAGTACAGTATATTTGAACTGAACTTTTGATCTAATTGTTCTTATACAACTTCTATTTGACATCTTTGATCTCTGAGTTAGTGATCTAATCTGCTGTATAACTCAGCTTTTATTGATCTGTTCTCATGCTGAGTGAATCAAGTCTCACTTTTATGGGAGAGATTGAAAAAGATAGTAAAACTGCCTCTGAGACAGCAGTTTAAATCTGTGCAATAACAGTGGAAGCAAGAGATAAGACTTTTATTACACTGCCAAACTTCACATGAACTCAAAGTGTCATTAAATAGGTATGTGTCATTTGCCACATATATTTATTTTACTAGATAAGTTGGTAACCACCCATTTAGGTGCAGTACAGTACCACATTTTCTTTGCCACATCTTCTTTGCCACAGAATATATTTCTGATGCTCAAAAACACATTTGAAATATCTTTCTTGTGGTACTTTGCATACATTTCAGATTTTTTGTTCTCATGCATCTATCTAAAAGAATTTTTGAACCTCTTTAACTTGACTTAAATCCAAAAGCAATTTTCAGTAGTTATACAAGTAGGACCATTTTTAATATGCTAGTCTGTCATGATAAAAGAAGATTAATTCTCATATACCCAGACCTTTTCAATCATGCTCCATAACGTGTGAGTTCTGTAATGCCTAGTGTTATTGCATTACTAAGCATGGAGGAAAATAAAAGCAGTGAAAGTGCTGCATCTCAGCTTGATGTTATTGAGTGTAGTTTTACTTTAGAGGGTTTCCTATTGTGGTATTTTTCCCATTGTTCCCTGAGAAGAAAGACCTGATGAGCACACTGAATGTATATGGTATGTGCAATGGGTGACATTTTTTTACTCCCATATACAGAACAGCGGTGAAGCAGAAAATGCTTGAAAATAGAACGCCTGATTTTTTTTTTAACTTTAATATCCTGGAGTCAGTCCAATATTGCCAATTGCACCTGACAACTTACATGTATATAAATTACACAATTTCAGTGTTCTATCTTCCTGTCTCGAAGTAAAGAATTTTATGATATTAGAATGACAAAATGCTGTTATGTAGATCATAAAGAACAATTACTTTTTGTTTACCTTGCTTCTAAGTTCCATTGTGTGCGTGCATAAACACTGTACCAGAGTAGGGTGAGGAGAGAATATATGGCAGAATAGTTTAGAATTTTGTAATACTTTTCCTTATTGAAATCAATGGGGAAGAGGGAGTACCATAAAGAGTGTTTACTGCTGATTATAGTGAGGTTGTATGAAAGAAATGTATGTTCCTGCAAAGGCATATTCACATCAGTCAGATCTATCTGTCTATTAAATATCTTAATTTTCTCTGAGACGGCTGAAGGACTGGGATTTGAAAATGGGAATGCGGACAATGGAGGAAGATGACTCAGGTCTAGAATAAACTATTCAAATTTAGTTTATACATTGTCAATTTTATTAACACAATTTTATTTTCTTGTAATTTAATATCAAGTGGAGAAAGAATTTCTAAGACAAAATATTGGTTATATGATGTGCAACTTTTTGATTCACAGATGAAAGGTGTAGGGACACCATTCAAGCACTGATTCCTCTACCTTCTCACCATCAAACTCAAATAGATGGTGCTTTCAGCTTTCCTTGGTTTGTCACATGGGAACAACTAAGAATTACCCACAATAAATACCATTAATCTTGATGTACTGTCTCAAAATACGAAGTTTTAAAACTCCAGTTTCTGGCTGAGATACCAAGACTTCCTGTCTTTAGTAAATGCATTTAACATTCCTGTATCAGGGTGTAATATATTATCATTCATCTTTCTATTTTACCTGTGTAGTGTTAGGATGAAGATCGAAACCGTAAGTGGAATAAAAATCCTTGGATTGTGAGAGGGGAGGAGGCAGACTATGGTGAGCAACCAAGAGGGAAAGAGAAAAAATGATTGTAAAGGCTAGACAAGACTCAGATACAGTAGTTCAGAATTACAGGAATGCTTATGCTGCTGTCAAGACTGATTTCTGGAAACCCATTGAGAAAATTTGTGCCTTCATCCACCTCTAGTGACTGAGCCACTTAAAGGTTATTAGTTATTTCCCTAGTTTGAGAAGTTTAAGTCTACCTGCAGTGTGGGTTGGATACAGTTCTGATGAGAGGGGTTTTAATCTTCTTTTCTCCTTCCTATCATCTGTGAAACCAATACTCCCCAGTCCTGTAACATGGTCACATCTGAACAGACTTATCCACTTAAACTAAGCTCATAATTGGTGCTGTGCACCTGAGTTTTCCAGCACAGAGCTGGCAGCATAAGGCTGTAGAACCCTTCTGTTCAGGGGTTTGGCTTGCTTTTTAACTGACTCAGTATCAGCTTGGTCACAGTAGCACTAACCAAAGGCCAAGTGTTAAGAAAAAGCAGTGGAATAATTATACTAGGTTATTGACAATCAATCGAGTTATCAGGATTGAATATGTTTCAACAAAACTAGGAAATTATAAAATGATTTTTCTAGCATCAGCAAAGCATTAGAAAATACAGAACAAAGATACTAGTGCAAAATAACTGACCAAGCCCTGAAATCAGGTTGCACATGCTCTCTATCAGGAAGGCAGCCTGCCAAAGGGGTATCATCTTGATTTCTCAGCAAACGAGTTTGAAAAGCTCCTGATGGCATCAGCCTTCTGGCTGCCAAATCACATGCTGCTTTGTTAAATTCAACAGCAGCCTCCATCACCCACTTATTTTTCAAAGGAAAGAAACTATATTGTAATTTTATCCTTCTGGCTTGAACAACTGAAAATGTTAAATGGGAAATCTTATTGGGGAAGGGTTTCTTGCTTGTTTTATTTTTAATTAAACCTAAAGATGAATCAAAGCTTGAGGAAAACCATTTTTTGCAGGATTATGCAGGACAAGATGGGATGAAATCATTTGGTTTTAGGGCAGAGAAAGAATTATCTGATTTCCATCATTAATAAAACTTTTTGTATCATGCATGATGAAAGAGACATCTTCTGAGTGGTACACCCTGAAAAGGAATCCCTACATGGAGCTACCTCTGTACTTCAACTGTTCAAAACTTCTCTGCAAATAGAATTTAGGAAACCCAGAAATGAAATGAGACTTGCCAATCAATATTAGTGTTCTCACCCATCTCTCTGCTGGAGGTGTTAGAATAATAAGGCAGAAGCCCTTAGCAGTGCTGAGGCACATGGGAGTGACATAGGATATCTTTGGTATCTCTGATTCTCAACCCGGGGGTCATGACCCCATGGTGGATAGTGAAGCTATTTCTGGGGAATGCAAAAGTTTCCTTCAGAAACTGAGTGTCTATTTAAATCTGTTTATAGACTTTCTAACTGAGAAGATAAGCTCCAGGAACTGTGTCCCTGACTAATGAATGTATGAAAACAGATTATGGCCAGATCCTGAGACAGGATGGAAGAAATGGTGTTCATCCTCTTCCTTCAACTCTGCCCAGCAAAACAGAGCTGTGAGAAGTCCTCTGCTAGCAAAAGCAAATATTCTGTGTAACCAGGGCTTCCCTTAAAAAAGCCAAAATCTTCTCCCAGCCCTCTTCTGACCTGTCAATGCAGAAAGACTGTGCCATGTCCAGGCATGCCAACACACCTGCTCAGACATTGGTTAACAAGAGGCATCTCATAGTAAAACACTTTATAATCACCTCTCTTAGTGGAGGCAGTGCTGTCTTCATCACCAGCTCTGAAAAGTAACCACATTTCACTTTACTTGTTTTCCTCCCTCAGGAGCCTCACTTCCTACATTTTATTTTCTATGTGGAAAGATACACTGTTTGGGACACAGACAAGGTCACAAATTTTAAGTAGTACTGAAAGCAATGGGATCTGCATCACTGGAGTACTTCCAGGTACTATGTTAATAATATTAACAAAGCATTCCTCTACTTCATGACTTCTAGAGAGGCTGTCAGCTCTTGGAGAGTTTAGATGGGCTGAATGGAATAATGTTGGGTAATGCTTTGTTTTGCTGTGTTCCACTTGGAATCTAAGAAGTAGAAGTTTCAAAAGTTGAATTTTAAAAGTATGCATTTTGCATAATGTTTGGGATTTTCTTTTTCTTCAATTTTTCACACTAAATTAAGTATAAAAAATATAAATAATGACAGATTTTTTTTCTTGTAAATATTGTATTTCCTTATTGTATACAGGATAATAAAACTTGTTTTAAAGCAAAACATTTTCTTTTATTAACTTTTAAACACTAAATTTCAATAAAATATAATTTCACTAATTTCTTGTATTAGAGTACTATATTATCCCATGGTTGTTTACAATTTTGTAAATGTTACTTTAATGTCTTGGTGTTCATTTCAGTATTTCTTGGAAATGTAAATTAATAGTGTTTGGTGATCTCAGCTGAGTTCCTAGTAAATGTCCACATCACAAACCCACTACACTTAATTTTAAATGATTGATAGTCTTTGCTTAACTGAGACCTAGGGCTGAGCCAGCCTGGGGACTTTATTACCTCCCATTCTAGTAAGGGTGGTCCAGCCAGGTCAAAGTCGAGGTCAATAGTAGGACAGAGAAGGCACTAATTTTGCTTTGAAACAGACTGCTCTTCATGAAACAAAGAACTTCACTTTCCAGCACTATTTCATGACTAGTGATAATCTGCCTAGGAACGAATATGTTTCCAATAAATACTATATTTTTCACACTGTTTTTAATCATTGTAAGTGTAATATTTTAAAAATGCCTTTAGTATTAATCACTGATTTTGTTTAGAAGACATATTTTCTAATTATCTCAGAATTCTTCTACCTGATATGAGCTACTGTGAATGCTTTTGTGCCTTTCTTTTCTCACTTATTACAAAACAGAAACACCCTTAACATTTATTTAATGCTGGAAGTTTTCTCAGTTTTCTTGAAAAAGCAGCTATTTGCATGAAGTTTATGAAGTCCCAGCATAGTTAAGAAAGGTGGTCATACTTTTAAAATATATTTTCATGTACTAATCTGCTTAGTATTGCGCCTATGATCAGTTCTGCTTATTTTAAAGAAGTCCATTAGGAACATGTTTTAATCCAAAGGAGCATTAACATGAAGATTAGGGCACTCTGAGAAAGCCAGAAGGAGGATAAATCAGTGAGTTTGGTTCGATTGCGTATTTTGTTTTCTATTGCAAGACATTTCTTTTAAGTTAGAGCACAAAAAGATGGATGCAATGACACAGTCTAGAGCTGAGTCACAACTGGAGTAACTCGTGTCAGTCAGGTCCCAATTCAATAATGAATATAAATGTATAAGAAGAATTTGTGCTGAAGTTGTACTGAAGATAGATGCATACCAGCTAATCACAGCTAATCAGTAATATATATGTGTGTATATATATATACATTATTTATTTATTTATTTATTTATTTTTGCCAAGAAGTCCACACTTACAGCTATGAATTCTCTGTATCTCTGGGATTTTGACACTCCCTCATTTTTACAAGTATTTAATCAGAATATATGTCTGACGTTTTCAGTGAATAATTTTCACTGCAGCATTTTAAAAATAAATAGTATCTGATTTACTGTTTGAAGAGGAAAACCTGTGTGAGGCTGAGCACCTGTACCTGCAGAGCCAGTTTCTGCTTTCTGAAACTGTGGGTTGTAGGGAGGCTGCTCAAAGAAAGAACACAAAGTGCTGGCTTTTTCCTTTTCTTGCACCTAGGTGTAAGAGATTCAGATGCAATGCTCTAATGCATGCGAAGATGCAACACTTTCTCATTTCTGGTGTATGTTTTTTTTAGGATATTCATGAACTCCCTTAATGAACAGGTCTCACTATAGCATTTTTAAATTAAAGAGTCACAGTTCCCTTTTATTGTAGCTTGTGCTGGATATCTTATGAACACACAGATGACTCAGCTAGGAGGGAGGTAATCCAATACAGCTTTATGACATTGAATGATTCCTGATTTCTGTCATTGGATCACATCACTAAAATATGAAAACAAAGGTTTTAAACTGAAGGAGGTCATGGAAGCTGGCTTTATTAAATGAATTAAACTGCATCCTGCTCTTTCCTTTTCTTCATCCTCTTCAACCCAGTGACTCATTTTCTGATTGTGACTGAGTACGTAGTCTAGATCAATTGAAAATGAAATAGGTATATTAATATAAGTGGACTGAAACAAAAGAGATCATCTTCTTGAGCTTGAAGGAAAACAGCTTTCAGATGAGATGTCTTTAAAAAACTGACTATGGACACTCAACGTACTAAAGTAAGCATGTTTAGGTTGAATTTATTTGCTACTGTTTCAGAATCTCTATGCTACTAAAACTCTTACAGAGGGATTAACATTGCACTGTTGATAAAAGATCAAGAAGACAACATAGAATGACCTTGCTTTGTAAAAGTAAGGATTGAGTATCTAAAGAGTTCTGGAAACAAAGCATGATCTGCAATGAATTGGAACCATATGGAGGAGTGAAAAACTAAAGTCTGAGAAGTAAACATTAGTTGACGTTCATAGTGAAGATCAAAAGCTCCCATAAACCATCTCCTACAAAAAAGATGGAGAAAGCTCAGATTGGAAACTTTGTTTATATTCTGCAATTCCTTTCACACCTCTTAAACTAATTCCTAGTACAGAAGAGAGACAGAATTTTATGGCTTAGATATCAGGGACTTTATATATATGTTACAGAAAAATAGCCTGATTAATCTTTGAATTCCCTTAGCTTTACAGTAATGTAACTTTGAGAGGAATGGAAAAACGTCAGTGTAAGACAGGGAGTAGTGCTGTGAAAACTATGGTAGGCTGGGATTTTTGTGTTTGTTTAGTCTCTTTTTTTTTTTTTTTCCTTTACTTTTGCCCCAGGCTGTTTACATTATACAAATGGAAAAAGGTATTCTCCCTACAAAGTCTGATGGTGATTCTTATGAATGAATCCACACTGTAACTGAGCTTCAGTAGATCAACTTCTTTTCAGAGGTTTTCTTCCACTTTCCTGATTTTCTATAGTGGTGTTATTTGTTTGTTTGTTTGTTTGTGTTTTTTTAAAATTAAATTTGATTTTTTTTTTTTTTAACAAGAAGACAGTGGTATTTTGTCTTTATCAAAATTAAATTTGATATCACTGACTTGCCGTATTTGGCATGTATTTTTAAAAACACATAGTACCTTATAAAGTCCTGTAATCCTGTTTTTGGCAGCAGCTAAAATAAAGAGATAAATTGGAGTTTACATTTAGTTCATTCATCCCTACTTCTATGACAGCGCAGCTAATTGTTCAAAGACGTATGTGGTTACTCTCCTTTATATATACCAGGGTTTGGAATTACTTTAAAAATGTTAAGGTAAACATACAGGTAAATATTTCAAGATTACACCCTAAACAAATATAATAGACTACTTTTATCTTAGAATGTAATCTATTTTTTCTTCCACATATTTTTAAACTTTGGAATGAATCTATTTGAGAGAAAGCTTTTTTGTGTGTGTGTGCATCTGATATCTTCCCAAGTCAGTCAAATGGTATATTAAACTTTTTTTTTTCTTTAAAGTAATAACTTGTTTTATCCTGTTCTATGACTTAATTCTGGTATTTTGGGAGGCATTTTCATTGTAAAGAATGCAGGTATTCAACTTAAAAGTAAGATTTTTGCAGACTGACTTTAAAAAGCATGAATTATGTTTGAAACAGTTTTTATTTAAAAAATTGGTTTTATCAAACCAGTTGGGAAAAAATAATTGCTATAAAGCTGTTATTAATACTACCTGCTCATTTTGATATTTTTCAAGTTCCTAATTTAATTTTAAGAGTTTTAACATGAAAATAATTGTTGAGATATATTTAAGCAAAGTAGGGTAGATTAATCCTCTTTAAAAGGTTTTACACTATAAAGTATTTTCTAATGATCTCAACTTTAAAGAATTTTAATGCTCCCAATAATTGATTTAAAGGTTTGCTGGTTTGTCATTTGAAGATATAATATTAAAGTTATTTGCACTATTGACAACATACTGCTCAATGATTCTGCAATACTAGAAAGAAATCTACATTCTAAGTCTTTCACTATTATTAGTTTTGATTATATTGTAGCGTGAGGTTCTTTTAGACACACTGTTAGAGTCCACAGATAATCTGAAATCTAATTTCTTCTTCAAAAAGAAGAACAACTTTTCAATGACCAGCCGTGAAACTGAACAGCATTTCCAGCGTCATAATGTGATTCAACCAGCCATACTTTTCATGATTAATTACTGAATTTTAATCTGAATAAATAAATAAATAAATAAATAAAGTGTACTGCAAATCAAAAAATGTCAGGATGAATTTAATTAACCTATATTTAGATTATAGATGCCCTTTGCCTAACCAAGGAAATCAGCCTGGTCTTAATCATTAGTATGTTCTGCATTATTGTACTACTACAAATCTACACACTTGATTCATCCAGACACAAACATTTCCAGGAGAGACAAATGTGAATCTTAAGAAGTCCCACTCATAGTACACTCATTTTTTCCAGTCTTGAAGACAGATTCTTACTGGCCCTCTTCAAAAGAGAATGGTTAGCAGTCTCTGTACACACACTTACATTTGTTTTCTACTAGCTATGATCAGCAAAGCCCTTGAGGAACCTGAGTTCTCTTTTTTGGCTGCTCTTATCCAGCATGTCCTTCAGTCTAAGAAGCTTCTATTAGAGTTTACCTCTGTAATTCATACATCCTTCCAGTGCAGCCCTGATATCTTCCCTGAAGAATGTGTAAGATGTAGATAACAGAAAGATGTAAAACCACAGGGAGAAGGTATACTTGAGGAACAGACAATTTTGGGCTCCTTTGGAGTTAACCTGTTGGGAAAGTGAATCTTTCAGAGACCTCCTTTGGCATGCCCAGCACCATTACTAAAAAAGCAATATCAAACCGCATGGAACTATTGTCCTTTCTGGTGCTGAGGCCACTGAGACCTTTAGTGATAGCCAGCAAGGAACTATACTGCATGTACATATAGGTATGTTGGCCCAAGATAGTTACCGCTATGGAGGCACAAAAACCCCAGCAACTTCTGTCTTTCATATTTTACTCTCCAACAGGCATAGCACGTGTTAGTATGTCGCTGACATTCTCAGTGTACCAAGCACCGTACGTAGCATAAAATGAGGTAACATAAAGCTTTCTTCCTCAGGAATTTACGGTCTATTGGCAATGAAGGGACAATGCAAACACAAACCCATAAAATGATAGAGAGCATGGCAGAAGGAGAGAGGGAGGGATTAAGGAATAATTCAATTCTAAGAGGTTTATTTTTGTGAAGGAGGGTGGATGAGATGACATTGTCTGTTTGTTCCAGGTGTAAGGCAGAGTAGGGAGAAACACAAGGTGCATCCAGGATGAAGGAAAACCTGAGCAGAACAAAGTGAGTGATTGAGGAGAGCAGCAGTGTCAAACTTCAGTGGAAGATTTTCCCACATTCATTATATTTATAAGGTTCTTCTGCCATATGGATTCACTGAAGGTTTGAATGAGTAAACCCTGCATGCCACACTGGCAGTCACAAACGCCAGGGGCAATCATCCCCTACAGACACTGCTTAATGGTTCAGTAGTTTAGTCCCACAGAGAGTACTTCTACAACTTCTCTGTCAGAATTCCCGATGCAAACAGATAGGATGATGTGTACCTACACATCTCAATGTGCAATGCTTCTAGCAGCCTTTTGGCCAGTTTCTGGGAGCTGAAAAATCCTCATTCCTAGCCTAGAGGGTGATACTAGGTAATATAAGGCAGAGATCCAAACTGCAGAATTCATGAAATCTTTCATCGTGAAAAACAACAGACAAATCCAATGTTGCCTGGAAGGGGAAATTTGAGTCTGCAAGCTGTTAGACGTTAGGAACTGATAAGGGAAGGGATCCTGCACTGCATTTAAACAAAAACAAAAACAGTAAACACAATTCCAGTTAGAACAGGTCATTTAAAGTCTTTCCTGCCCCAGGCTTAACGTGACACTTAAGTGCTATTACATGAGAAAAGAAAAAGCAGTTCAGAACTCGTAACAAACTGCTTTTTTTTCCATCATTGAGGCTAAAAGACCAAAGGATTCCTCTAAGCAAGGGGATTTCTGTCTGCAAAAACATGTTGCAATTTCATTGGCTTGCCTCTTTGTGCAAGTCAAAGAAATACATACTGCTTTAAAAAAGAAGAAATTTGAAAGGAAACCAAAAAGTCTTCCACATATATAAATAAAATAAATAGGCTTCTACTTGCACACTAACTATGGTGGAAAAGTCAATGAAGCTAAAGAAGCTTTTTAGTTCAAAAGGAAAATACTGTGTTCACCACTGAAAATTGCAGGGTTTCCCTGGGCTCCTCTGGGAAGAGAACTTTTTATTATTGTTCTCAAAATTCCAGTTCTCACATTAGAAATGTGCAAATGTGAAACATAGTGTCTTTATCCCCAGGGTAAAAATATTTATTAACAAACTTAATCCCTGAAACTGAAGTTTACCTTGATGACAGTAAAACTAGTCACTGACTGTGAAACCACTGTATGGAAGGCAGTGACATAGATAATTCAGCAATA
The DNA here is from genome assembly GCF_963082525.1 of Nesoenas mayeri. NCBI lineage: Eukaryota > Metazoa > Chordata > Aves > Columbiformes > Columbidae > Nesoenas > Nesoenas mayeri. The sequence goes on along the minus strand of NC_137542.1, from coordinate 53,507,931 downwards.
TAGGGGGAGTAATCTCTTAAGAGCAGAACAAAATAGTTTCCCCAGTCAACTAAATTTTTGTAAATACTCTGAAATCAGGTTAAGATATAAAAATTGTGAGAACTATCCTGAACTTCTTCCTTCCATCTGTGTTAACTAAAATGCTTCATTCTGGTAATTTTTGGCAATTTAGTTATGTCAAACAAGTGAGAATTTTCAACCTGAGAATGATACAAATTAGGTAATTAAATTTTTGTTTAATTAATTACCTACAAAAATGGATTTATTTTCCAATTTGCTCTTGAAAGTTACGTTAACTAAAATGCAAGTACCTCAATATGTATCCCCCTTTAGTAATATATTGAATATATTGACTCATGCCTGACTCTACCTCAAAATGGAAATATAAAGATGTCATTCCCAGAGCAAGCACTACCTTGCTCCAAGTTTGAAAGCAGAAGCCACATTATCCAGCAAATGAAATTCAGATCCCATCCAGAGGAACTACCCTTCAGGACAAAATGACAATTCATATTCTGTGAACTCTTGGAACTTCTGAAATTTTCACCTACTGTCAACATTATAATGATAATGCTCCTGTGTGATAAAGTAGTCTAGATCCTTCCAAAGAGAGATTGTTAAGACTTCTAAAAACAAACTTTTCACTTTATCAGCTTCTTTTTCACTTTATCAGCTCTAGAAACAGAAATTCTGTGAGTGAAGTAAACTCTGATTTATTCATAACTTTTCAACCACATTTTGTTTCCATACTTTGCCGAACATGGACCTAGTCTTTAAATAAAAGAAAAAAAAATTGTATTTATATAAACAAAATTCTGTGTGGTATCACTTCAATAAAAGATAACTACAGTACTACCCCTAAGAGCGGAAGTCCAAAAGGTATGGACCACCCATAGCTTCTCCTGAAGTCTGTAGGTATATTCTTCAGTACAGCATTCATGACTTTGTGACTTTTAAACTAAACTCTTTTACTAGAGTAGCTGGGATCTCTTATTTTGGTATTGAACATAGCTAGAACTGTATAAGTTCACTTTCTGTCCACCTAGATTCATTACCAAACTGTAAATGCTACTTCACCCACCTAGGTGCTTGGATGAAACAAGGGAGGTACCTGAAGCTTCTGGGGAAATTATTTCAAATGGGAAAGGAAAAACAAAACCACCAGCAGTAGGACTGGACTGCCATATCTTAGCTGGGGTAGCCCAACAGGATTTGTAGCTATGGTCATTTTCTTACTCACTGCTTCTGTGGCTCTGGAGGATGATGGTACAAGGGCAGGTACTGTGGCATCTGCTTCTGGATGGAGGAGAGATGTTCAGGCTGGCTGCCTCTCAAACTCTGTTTTTTATCCATCGCTTCCAAGATCAGTGACTTTGTTTTAGATTTTCAGCCTTAATCTTGTATCCCTCTTTTCTCTAGTGTAATTATAGATTCATGATTTTATATCATTCCTTAGGATTTGCAAGCTTAGTCTCTTAAATGCTTGATTTATTTGCAAGGCATATGATTGTGAAAAGGGGAAAAGAGTCTTTGACCTTAATTCTTTTGGTCTATTACAGCCTTATGAATACCCTCATACACTTAGAGCCCACTTCTTAATTTTGGTTCATTCTTTTCTTACCTCTCCTCATAAGTAACTTCATTTAATTTCATTGCTTTCATTATTTTTTAAAAAACTCTCCTGTTTGCCCTGGTGCATTTCATATTTTCTTCTTCAAATACTACTGCAGTTCTGCATGGCCCATAGACAGCACAATAACTCTGATACTTCCAACAAATACAAATGTAAGAAAAAAAGTGTATGTGTCATAGAGACAATGTGTGCAAAAGAATGTTGGATGCCAAGGCTAATCAAATTCTATTCTTTTACTCCACCAAAAAGAAACAAGGCATCAGTAACATGCAAAATTATAGTTCTTTCCCCCTTTTCCTACTACACTGAGCAGAATTGTCTATCCCACACCAAAATTCTCTGAAATGGTGAAAGTTAAAAGGGAACCCCTACTGGTTGCTTGGGCAGTTGTAGGGGTGGGTGATTTAATTATTGTTTCAGACAGCTGTCTTTGTTAATTTCTTTCTTTAATTTTTATTATTTTATTCCCAATATAGGGAAGTAAAAATATGATGTCATGAATTTTTAGAAGTATTGACACCACAGAATAGTTTATCTTTTTCAAAGCCACCACAGTCTATTATACAATAACACACATACTGCATAATAACATACATTTGTGTAGCATTTAGGAAATGTGTGCTATTTACCTGATGGACTAAAATAACTGCCTCAAAGCTGCTACAGTCTTTAAGGTAAACATATGTTTTGGCATGCATACTAATTTTAAAAACATATATTATTTACCCCATATGCTGTAATTACACATTCTATTTTATACACGTATATAGAAAAGCACACTTCTTAAATGGATTTTTGTCATGATGGTTCATAATAGTTCCTTCAGAATCTATATGTCTATCATGTAAAGAAAGTACTTTGATGATAAATCAAGTATTTTCAGCCAGTTTTACTTATTTGTTGTTTGGGAGTACTGAGAATTCTTTGTCTGCCTTGGATTTTAAAGAGATTAAATCATAATAGGCAACACTGTAAGCAAGTGGTACTCGGAGTAAGTATGATATGTCTGTGGGAAAGTGCCAAACTGCTTATTTGTTAAAACCCGACTTTGTATTCAAGGGTGGTATATGTCCTTGGACAAAGTGTTAACAAAATGATCAGTGCAGAGTGGTGCCTGAAGAGCCCTAAGACCCTGATCCAGCATGATTAACTCAGATAGTTCACCTGTATGTGAATACACCAGCATTTTAGATGTGCAGAACTAATTTCCCTGCAGGAAGATGTTAAATGGTTAATGGAGAGACACAGTTACCTCTGAGCCTTTCCAGGGTACAACTCAGTCCATAAGGAATATATGGCTAAGTTACCTTTTGTTTTCCCTCTGCAAAGGAAAGGTTCGCAAATAGAAATTACTCCTTTTGGTGAAAAAGAAACCTTCTAAGGTTCAGCTCGTATATGTATGTGAATGTTTTGAGTTTGGATGTGTGCAGTTTTGTTACAAATAAGTCATACATTTTGAGGTGGTGTTGTTTTGTTTGTTTGTTCATTTGTTTGTTCATTTGTTTTTATGTCATGCTGAAGCTGTGGACACAAATCTGCTAACCGTGAATTTGGCCACAACCTTACAGGAATACACTTGACTCTTTATCTTTTTCCTTTATAAATCAGGACATTTTTATTATATAAACTGAACGAATTTCTCATTCCTACACCAAATGTGTGGAAACATTTATTTTATTTTTATTTTTAGTATTTAATTTCCACTAGACATAAGCAAATTGTGAGAGACCTATGTCAAAGTTATATAGTTTCATTAGGAAAATTAAAATTATGACTTACTCAAATTAGTATAATGTTATTTGCTCAGCCAAAACCAGAGCTTTCTTGTCATGCAAACAAAAACATTTTTAAGGCTAAAAGCAAAATCAAATTATTGGGAATGTCAGTTTAAAAGGCTATAACATATTTGAGAAAGGAAGTTATTAGGAAGCATAAGAATATAAATGGTTAATGACATCTATTACTTCCACACCTATATTTTTATATTTACAACAGTCAGACACACCTTTCCATTCTATGTAGAACTAGAAGTAACATGGGTAAATTATTATCCATTGTGAATTAGGATACCTGACCTCACATGTCCTCTGCAACACAAGGTTGTTGAAGATTTTTTAATAAAAAATCATTATTATTTGAATAATATAGAATGCATTTTGTAAACATTCATTAAAACTAAAAATACTACATTAAATGGATAGTGAAGTTGGAAGGATACCCTTCTTGTTGGAATAATTAAGCATACAACTGTTTTTATGTAGCCAGGGTGTAAAGCCTTTCTCAGAGCAACAAAATGCTAATACTAGACAGCTGTGATACCTAGGAAAGGAGCCCTTATTTGAAGACCTTTTTCTTTTTTTTCTTTTCTTTTCTTTTTTTTTTTTTTTTTTTAAATTCAGGCTTCAGATACCTAAAACCACAATTGCAGTCTCACTCGAAACAAAAGCCATTTGTTGAATAGTGGCTTGTATTTTTTACATAAATGAAACATAACATGCTGTGATACTACAGATAATTTAATATAAAAATTTTTAAATTATATAAAACTTTCATGCTAGAGGCATATAAATGACCAGAATAGTTACTCTTAACATAAACCAGGGACAGTTTAACCTCTTCAATGTTTTATTGTTCTGTGTCAGAACAATGTGACAGCTACTAATTGTTAGCTGTTGTTTTTTGTTGCCTGAGGGATCAGTTAAAGAAAAAAAAGCCTCAAAGAATCTGAGGGGAAGACAGGGGGAAGGTTATATAGTGTGCTATCATGAATAAATATTTGCAAGGCATCTTCACTATAAAGCATAGCTGTTTAGAGCAATGTAGCCTACTTTTGACTCTGTGATCTTTCACACTAAATTATGCCAGCTAGACAAAACCCCTCTGTTTAGATGAACAAAATTTTAAAGTAATGCTAATGAAAGCACCTCCATTAATTTGAAACTATTAAAGCCACAAAGAGTAAAAAATCAGTAAACATAGTATATTTTCAAATGTTAGTTACTTGACAACATTCTCAGTCTGAGTGGTTGAATTCAATGATGGTGTGTCCATTGTTTATACAGTCTCGATTGTCTGCACTGGGCTTAAGTATGGGTCATAAAATATACACCTAACCCACAGAAGAATATAAGGCTTTGGTTGTGTTTAGGCTGACAGTACTTCTTTTCTTAGAAAGAAGGTAAGATGAAAAGTATGTGTTTTACAAGAAAAAAGTAATTAAAGAAATGAAGCCCAGATTCTGAGTAGATTTGAAGAGACAAAGCCGACTGATCTTTAATAAGAAAGACAAGATATAGTGCTTGGGTACTAAAAATTTAAGAAGTTACATTCCTACTAAAATCAATGGGAAAAAAATAACGAACAAGTTCTCAAAAGAAATAGTTAAACATTTGTGGAAAAAAAATTGAACTCAAAAGTCTTATAGAAGTCAAAAGGTTGTAATTATTGACTAAATTGCCTGAAGAATATGCTATTTAAGGACTTAATCAAATAGTGGTGTATATGGGCCAAGAAACACTACTGTTCATCATAAAATCAGCAATAAATGCCTCCATAATCCCTGTATTATACAATAATAAAATTTTAACAGATATCAGACTCAGCCTCACTTTCATTAAACTCAGTAGCAAGGCTTTCACTAATTTCACTAAGAAAGTGGCCTTTCTTTCTATCCAGTAACATATCTGTTAAAAACCAGTCATGATCGATATATTTTTTTCTATTTTTTTTAAAAGAGCAATCTGATTATACTGTATTGCAGTCTAATTTAGGAAAATGTTGAGTTTGCGGTCCACCGTAAGTTAATTTATTCCAATTTTATTTTAAATTTATTAATATAATCACGCTCATGTATCTTTACTGTATTTAAAAACATAGCAGATTGAAAATATCTTGGTCGTTTTTTGTACTTTAAAAGCACATAATAAAAGGCACATATAAGGAAAATTGGTTAAAATGATGGGCACATCAAAGATCTTGTAGATCTTGTAACCACTACCTAAGGTTATAAAAGCTTGTATATTATTTGAAATACACAAATTTCTTCTTATGATGTCTCTAAATTACTGCTGCAAAATATGGGATAATGTTAGGTCACTGTGGAATATAGAAGAACAGTATCCAGATTGTGAAATTGCCCTCCTCTGTAAGGGACAGTTTAATGGTCTGAATGTGAACACACAATGCACATTTCTAATAATAGAGAGAAAAACACTGGGGATATTCAGAAATGCTAATGAGAAAACAGACCAAAAGAATATGTAATAATCTATCAGTTCCTGTGCAGTTTTATCTCTAAGGGGGTGGAAGGAAAAAAAAAAAAAGCTTAAACAAGGCCTATTAGCACTAAATACTTCTGCCAATATCCCTCACAGTAGGGGAACTCCTCCAGCAATTTTCACGATTAATTACCAGTGGCAAGCGTATTCATAATCTGGTGTTAATTTAGCAGTGTCTGAATGAACTCGGCTCTGGCATGCTCAGTTATTGTTTCCCTGCTACTAGTAGGATGAACTACTTGTTCAGGTCATGCTGAGTCAAAAGAGTGCTAATGTGTTTATATAAACACTACAAACAGCACCTGCTTTAACCACACTTTTTATTATTATTTTCTATCACCAGTTACAACATAAAATCCTTTGGTGCAAGAATGCAAAAGAAAAGCAAATACAACCACAGCTTATGTTTGAAAGAGAAATATCGAATACAGTCAGAAGATGAAGTAAAAAAGTAATGTCTTTATAAGTTCTTTGAATCAAAGCTTTTCTGTCCTTATTTTACAAGGTTTGGAAAGACTGTTAGTGGCTAATTTGTCAGCTGCTCCTGAACACTGTAGTGCTTCCATTGAGAGCATCTCTTATTAGCAAGACAATGAAGTATGCAGAACGAAGGTATGAACCAGACAAAACTAATACACTCTTTCTGTTAAAGCTGATTTTATTTTTTCTTGTTTCTTTATTTTTTCTTTTTTCTTCTCTTAGTAGTATATTTTAGAGTAATTTTCATAATACAATTTTGCTGATCCTATAGGTTACCCAAGGAGAGCTATTCCTGATAGGATTAATTGCCCAACATGCATGACATGCTGAGCAGTGACAACTCCGATTGGTTAATGAGGATTCTCAGATGTGTAATTACACAACCACATCTGCACAGGTTGGAGTCCATTACTGAAGTCGTTGAAAGAAGTATGATTTTTATAAAAGCAGTTATATGCTCCAGGGTGTACATTGTCAGCCTCATACCCTTACTGTATTTGAGGCTTACACAAATGACACCATAACTGCACACCAGATCCTATGTTCACTTAAAGGATTTATACATGCTAATTAACATAAAGCATGATTCTCACATTTATTGTAGTAAGACCAATGGAAAAAAATGAGGGACATGTATTCTTTTCTCTTTTCACACAGAGAGAACCATTACAGTAGGTAAGTGCATTGGCTTCATATATTAAAATATAAAAAAACCTGCAATGGTTTAAATGGCGTAACATTTAAGTATTACTTGGATGACTGGAGTGGTAAAGGGAATAACATAAAAGAAAAAAATATTTTCAGACAAGATTATAAGATCAGAAGTGGAGAACCTTTAAGATTTTTACTGTTCTAGACAGGAAATGAGATAGATCCTACTGTGCATACTAAATTTCTAGAGCATATTTTATTTTTTCTAGCACTCCGTATTTATTTATCATTTTAATGTTCTAGAGATGATCATATTTGTACATGTTGATTAAAAATATTTGAAGTACTTGCTGGTTGATTAGAATGTATTAACAAACAGCTGTAGCACAGCAGTGCCTAACAAAAAGAAGGATATTTAGGTCACACAATACAGCTCTCTGTTCCTCAGTCTTCATTCACACTGATTTCTGCATGTTGCTAACTGGAATTAAGGTAGTATTCATGAAATAATGTGTAACAAAACCTCTTACAATTTGAAATTAAATCTGCATTATTCCTAGCAAAAGAACCAGCCACAACTGTAATTCCACCCCAGAGGACTTACAAAACACAGACTTTAGTGGGCTGGGTGCACCAGTGAAAGGGATGGAATTGCTGACTTTACCGTCACACAGTGCACCCAAAATCCATCAGCTAATATATTTGGTGAAAACATTTCTGTCTAGGATCCACCAAAGCTATTGCAAAGTCTGTGATTGTCTCAATATTTTTATATAAGGTGTTTTCCCCCTGTCAGTCCAGCTAAGGCCTCACAATAAGCAGATGTCTTCAGCAAAGAGATTTTGAATTAATGTCTCTGTCCTCAATGATGAGTCTTCAAGCTTCATCCAAAGTGTTACGTTTAAGTAAAAGCAGCTTAAGACGAGATATTGTGGGTATCAAATTATCAGCCTCAAGCATGGAAGGTACTCCTAACTGTGTCCAATGTGTTACTACTTGAGAGCCCGAGGAAAACGATGTATTTTCCTTCTGCCTTTCTGAGCTTGCCTCACTATTGTATCACATCTCTGATGTTTAATAGAAAAAAAATCATATGTAAGGGGTTTTGTTGTTTGGTTAGTTTTTGGCTGGCTAAGACAGTGGTTCATACTGGGGCTTTGCTAACAGCACTTTGCTCCATGTCTGTAGTGTACAAAGCACACAAATCTGCCACTGTGACACTGAGGGGGGTGGCAAATGGCCACTGAGCAGACAGGAACAATGGCCCCATTCTGCATGCACACACGGTGGGACAAGGAAGGAGCAGACGGAGGCATTTGGGGAGGGTTAAAGGCCAAACATATGGAGCCTGAAAGAGCACAGGGTGCTTGCTCAGCTCCTCAAGCTACTAAGGGGCCTGGCCTAACCTTGATTGTTGAGGAGGAGCCACTAGCTGGGTGAAGATTACTTGTCACATCAGGGCCCCCAAGGTGCCTCCCCCACCATGGGCAGAGAAAGCCAGACACAGAGTCCACCCAGCAAATAGTCCCTTTAAAGGATAATTTTAACATGTCCACAGGAAGAGAGGTTGGTAGTATGAATCACTACTTCTGGATTAAAGGCACAACTCCCTTCAAGAGAAAGATAGTGAGTAGAACAGCACTCTGGTTGCTGAAAAGAGTCTCAGATATATTCAGGATATCAGCAGTTATGTGGAGAACTAAATGTGAAAATGTGTTTGTGACCTGCTGCTTATGGCATTGGGTTTTGTTTTTCTAATCTGCTCAGCATAGAGGATATGGAATTGCAGTGAGATGGAAACTGAAACTTGGTTTCCTGCCATATTTTCCAGTTTAGACAGGCAGGGAAGTGTGTCCTGGCCTGAAGACTGCATCAGAATTGGATCCATGCTCATTGAATGCTGTTCTATCACAAGGGTATGCAGCTTAATTAAAATAAGCCAATTTGAGAAGGACTAGGCCAATGGCAGCTAGAATTCCTTAAATGTTTGTTATAATCTTGTCATCATTTGAAAGAAAGAAAAGAGAGGAGGACTACAATGGGACACAACTCTACTTCTTACTACCTGGGCACTGTGTAGCAGGCAACCTACTCAGGGCTTAGCTCCAGCTCTTCATTCTTCCAGTTGACAGCCACCAGGCTGTGTTTGTAGCAACCTGCAGTCTGAATCTGAACTAAGAAGTTGGACATAATCAAAGCACAATGTCTCCTTGTCCTATATTCCTTCCCATGGGCCCTGTCAAGTGCAGTGACGGGAAAAGGTAGATGGGATGGGGTTCTCCTCTGGGGCAGCAAAGTTATGCCAGCTGTACATCTGCACTTATAGGGATTTTCCTCAAGACAGGTAATTCCCATCAGTGGATGGCAAGTGCTTTCTACTCCATTTGTACTGTCTTTGTACAACAAATAGAGCATGATCAAGAAAACTTCCTCAGACATCTTGAAGATTCCAAATCTGGCATACTTGCTGGGATGCTATCTGTTACATCTATGTGTCTCATCATGAACTTGATTACAAAGATAATACTCTTATTTACTTGCTATGCCATCTTATTGCAAAATTTAACAAATGTGTGAATTCTTAATAATCTCTAGCTTTGAGCTTCATTGATCGGGAATTCTGTAAACAGCATTGGCTTCAAAGTGATCAACTTGAGTCCTGGCAATTACCCAAGTAAAGCATGACTATAGCTATTTGCAGAAACTATATACTGAATTAACAATCCTGTTTCTTTGCATTTATATCAAAGAATGCAAGAAATCACTGTAGTTTAAAAGAAAAAAAAAAAAAAAGAAAAAAGTAATCCAGTAGAGCATCTATACTTATTTTTAAGTTGATTTTGGTCATTATGATCCCCATATATGACTCAAGATTGCTGGGTAATTAGGCCAGATATTGGCACTTCAAATTAAACGTTTAATGATTTGCTAAGGAGGAAAACTTCCCCAATGAAAAAGCAATGCCTTCTTTAATTGTATGCAATTGGCTTAATTATTTATGTCTTGGAATCTGCAAATTAATAAAATCTAATTAAACTGAACTGAAATAGATTTTCAAGCTTGAACATTATGTAATTTTTTTCATGTGCATGTATATATTGTGGTTTATTTAGCACCAGGCTGCAATGAGTTTATTTATCTTATATATCTTCTAGTATGTTACAGAATAATTTAAAGGATCCTTTAGTACTTACAAAATATGCATTTATAATTAAAAAAAAAAAATTCACTCTCACTATTTCATGCTAGGAAAAAAAGCATAAACAATTAGCTCAACACCCATGTAATCCCTTGAAGGAATGCTTTCTTTAGCTTTCACTGGCAGGCAGCAAAGCACAGATTTGCTACAGATATTTCGCTTGAGAGCAAAGGCTGAAGCAAGAAATGATGGACAAGTTACACTTAGGAGATAATTTTCCTCAGAGACCGCTTCTGTGAGCACCTCTTGGAAACTAATGAAAATCTCTCCTTTACATTTGCAGAGGCTAAATACTGGAGCTCTCAATCTACATGAAATTGTGTAAAAAATATGTGTCTGCAGCCACAGAAACATGGTACTTCTGAAGCAAAGTGTGCTCCTTGGATCAATGTGCAGATTAATCTACTTTTACTGGCTGCACAAGGGCTTTTAGCCTATGTTTCAACAAAGCTGATAGCTTCACTGAGAACACTCAGGTTTCATCTGTGGAGCCCAAGCCAAGCATATTCATTCCCCACTGGTCTATGCTGAGCCCTGAGATACTGTGGGGTGTCTGCCCAAGGTTTGTCACCCCAGAGCCATAGGGTGACAAACTCAAGCCTGCTAAGGACTCTCAGATCACATGCCAAACATAATAACTTCTGAAGAAAAGGAAGAGTTGATAATGGTTCCACGATTTCTTTTCTTTTGAGAATTAGATAATCCCTCCAATATTTTCTTTCCTCCATCTCATCCTGTTTGTGTTTTCCCTTTTCACCATGTAAGTCTTACATCTCTCCCACTATCTAAAATTCAATGTAGACATTTATTCCTTGTAGACATTTACTTCTTGTAGAAATATATACATATTTTACCAGCATAATGCAATTTCTGTCACATCTGTGTTTCTTCAGGAATAATATCAGCAACCTTGTTTACTAAGGTAATATCCAGTGTCTCTGAGTAACAAAACTGCTGTTAACTTGAATTTCATTTCAAGCTGTTTCAATATGTGGTTAAAGACAGCACAACATCTGTTTATAGAATATAGTCATAGTTCTCCTGTTCAATAAGAAAAGGCCAATAGTGGCCTTCTTCCTACTGAAGCTGCAATACGTCTACAGAAAGACAGCAATGTACTAATTCCAAACTTGCTAAAAAGTTTTGAATTTTTTTTTTACTGAAAGGCCAAAGGGTAGTCCACTCTTTTGATTTCTCCACAGAGCAAATTTAAAAGCAGTCAATTTTCCTTATCAAAGACATATAGATACAAACAAAGTTGTTGCCATGTACGCTGGGCTGGGTAGAAGAACGAAAAATACAGATCGACTTCAGCACTCACAAGAGACTCAAAGAAAATGTCTCAAAGTTGACTAGTTCATAGGTCAGCTAGATGCTCCCCTTAGATTCTAGGCAGGCTGTCATTTTAAAATTATAACTCATTACTGAGTTTCAGACTCAAAAATTACACTATTTACTACTTGTAAATAGTAGGACACTAATAAAAATAATCAGTGATTCAACGCTGAATCTTTCAGTAAAGAATAAACTTTTCAGAAAAAAATATTGCAGAAATCAGAAGAAAAAGCAACAACAAATGCATTTGGAACACTTTTTGCTTAAAAGTGATGTCTCCTTTTTCATATCTGCTGTAGGTGCTCAGTATTGGGGAATCTAAAAAAACCAAACAAACATGAGACTGAGTTTCAACACCGAACATGCTGAAAAGAAAAGTTCTAAAAAGAAAATTAAAGGAAGAACCTACTGATCAGAATTAGTATTAAACATTAAATCCTTCAATTGACTTAATTCTTAAATTAACCAGGTTTACTCAGTGTCAGTATCAAAGTTTAGTTTTCAAATCTTAGATTTAATAATTCTGTCAAATGAGTAACAAAACTACGATGTAGTTAGTTAGGAAGTTTGAAATGTAGAAGTACAAATCAAAAACATGAAAGTAATTTTCTAATTTTTATGAACACAAGACACAGACTTACTAGGAAATGTGACAAGAATTAGAAAGACTGAAAGCTCAGGCATACTACTCTGGCCTCCACATCACAAACACAATTATAGTCAGCTCACCTAGTACCACTGTGGAAAATGGTTATATTTAAGATTTAAAGGTATTACAAAGTAAAGAAGAGCTTCCTATTTAACCAAAGAAGATGTAGGTGTCATTCTGAAGGCTTGTAGAGATATTCTGTTGATCTATTTTATTCATGGAAAATGTAGGCAGATGTGACCCTCTGCAGAGGGATCAAAAACATCCACTTCATTAATATCCAAGTATTTGCTTATTTTAGAAGTGCTGCTTCTTTAAAAAGATAGGCACAAATTATCTGACAGAGGAAAATGAGGTAAATCCAGCCACAGCCTTCCCTGCGAACACGTTATAAGGAACAGTGTCCTTTCTTGCTCCATATGAATCCTGCTTGCTTTAAAGGCAAGATGGCAACAATGACTCTGGCAGGCCTCAGAAGTAATGTAATGGCACACTTACATCCTGTGTTCTTCCAGAGATCCCCACTGTAAAATAGTACAGTGGGCAGAGGAGCTTTTGATTTTCCTGGGTTGCCATGTGTTGTGCAATGCTTGCTGAGATTTTACAGTTAAGGAGCACAGTCTGTAAGATAATAACCCCCTAATTAAGGTAAGACTATGTATATTGGGCAGTGGTGTGAAATTACAGAGGATCTTTTGCAAAGTTCATCCATGTATTCAGAAAAAGAAACAAATGGAAAAAGGTACATGATGATTACCATGAACCATAACAAAACATGATAAATAATTTCAAAGCTTAAAAAAGGGCTGAGCTAAATAAATTTGGAAAGTTGGCATGGGTAGAATTACCCCTTTAATTGATACAGACAGCTAGAGCAACCTATATTTGATAATTTACTTTCAGATTTCCTATCTCTCCAAGGTCAAACATTTTGGAGCTTTTCTCAGGTTCACATTTTGCTCTTTCATGTTCTTTGAGAACCTAATTCTTTAGGGAAAAAAAAGGAAAAAAAAGAAAAAACGTCCAAATGTGGTGTTTTTCCATGTGTAGAAATCTATTTTTTTCTACCAGGTTTGTATTCCATTCCTGCAGAAACTTTAAGATTCTTTAAAAGAATGTTCAAAATTAGGTGAAGGGTAAAATTATGAATTTCCCACTTGGAAGAAAGTGGCTTAAATTCTATCCAATTATTTGCCATGGCAACCAGCTAAACACAAAAGGGCTGGAATGGATGTAGAGTACTGCCTCTATAATCATCACTGTATGTCCTTCAAATCATGGATATGCAGCACCACTATCCCAATCTACTTCAGGGCCATAAGCCTACACAGTAATTATATGCTTTGGAACACTCCACTTAAGTGCATCAATAATATAGTGAGTGAACACGTTCTTTAATTCTGCACCTGTAAATGGAGAAAAAAAAATATCTCTATCAGAAAATGGGAAAAAAAGGAAATCAGATTATTACATTATTTTTAACCTACTTTCTGATATACCATGTCCCACAAATTTCTAATTTTAAATGATCTATTAATAATCAACAAGTGAAACTGCTGGCTAAGTGTATTTCAGAACTATGATATGTGTTTATAAAACAAGTAAAAATGAGGAGCTCCAGATTAAGGGCTTCACCACATCAATTGTTTCTTTTCCATGGAGCTTACCGTGTTTCTACCAGTAGATTTCCATTAGTGGATTTCCATGAGTTTTGCAGCTTGGATAAGTGTTTTGCAGAACCAGACCCCACACAGTCACATATGTAAGGTCCACCTTGACCTTCATACATGTAATTCTTTCCTGTTAAGGGTTATAAGGGAGGAAATGTAACTTGTCATTTGTGTTTCAAATGTGGTCTGGGCAATTTGGGCCTGGATTGCAGATCAGGAGATGTGAGTTCCTCTCTGGCTCGGTTATTGAGCTGTTAAAGCTTCACCTTTGTGTGCCTATTTGCCCTCCTGCTCTTCTTCCACTCAGTGTTTGTCTTGTGAACTCAATGGAGCAGGAACTGTCTCTTTTCTGTTTGTACAGTGCTTTGCACAATGAGTCTCTACTATGCTTGTCTGTAGGCGCTAATACAAAATACGATCAAGATAAACTCAGGTTAGCTTTGAAGTTCATTGCTTCTATTTCAGGTCTAATAAAGTCTTGTGTGTTCTGCTTTATTTTTCCCAACTGTATTAGGTGGCTCATAAAAAAAAGTATTTTTCCCTCCGAATCTTGCATTGTTTATATTCTTTGACTATCAACAGCTATAATAATTATAATTATAAAGGATAATCTCTAACATAATTAATGCTACAACTACACCTAGTAACATTTAGCTGAATAATAAAATGGACGTTACATGGTTTTAGGGAGCTGACTTTGATTAAAAATATGGGTTTATGATTGAGCATGAAGCTCAGTTTTAGAGCTACATACTTTGTATGAGCAACTGTACATTCATAGTTGTAGATTTTTTCTTAGACAAGGAAAAGGAGAAGCAAACATAAGCCAGGGTGGAGCTGATGTGAGTAAACAATTCTGCAGCACATTAAGACAATTTAACAGAATTAAAACACGAACCTAAACTTAAACCCCCTCAACAATCTAGGACTGATTAATGCTACCCCAGATGTCTAACCTCACATGCTCTTTACAAAATGCTCTTTACTCCAGTGAGCCAACTCTTGTGTCAGAAATTTGGATTTTAGATTATGTATTTAACAGCCATAACTACTGGACTGATAAGATTTAATAAAACCTCAAGATTTAAAGACATACAGATACTTAAACCCCACAGTTCTGCAAAAATATTGAAATCTTTTAAAATGAAGAATATATAAAACAGATAAGAAAAATCTAGCAAATACGATAATTTAAACAACACCAGAAACTTCATGGCTTCTAAGCAGATGCCCTGATTGCTGAGAAACAACTTTCAGATTTTGATAACTTCAGATTATTGATACCAGTATTTATTTATCATTCTACGAAATCGAAAAAATGAAAGTGTTTGGGAGAATTCTCATCTATGCATCTATGCATCTCTCCTGCATCTGTTGCAAGGTATTAGAATGTCATGGCCTATATATACCTCCAGAATACAAGCAATAGCACACCATAAGAAGTTTGTTAATGCTGGTGCTTAAGTCTAAAGCCCTCAGCCAAAATAATGATCCCTACTTTTCTACCAGAATGAGACTTCTGACACTTAAAAAGAAATATTTTGTTATTTTCTCAGGCTGTTACATTTTTCACATCCAAGAATAATAGAGAAGTTTAAAAAGTTATAATATACAGCAAATTGATCCCCAAGAAAAAAAAAAAAAGTTTAGAGTCTAAAATAATTTCTATAATTTACTTGAAAAGGGTAACAATTAAAAAGTGCATCTTACCTGACAGTATTTTGCTCACAACTTTTCACAATAAAAATTGTGAAAATTAGATTAGATATACATTTTACCACGCAGAATCTGTGTTTTCTGTGTCTGCCACACAATAGATTTTTTGTATGAGTAAAACCATTAGAGTTTTATGAGGCAATTTGAACTGCCTGTAAAACTGATGGGGGCAAAACTAGTTGGATCTTTAACTATTCCGAGGCAAACAGAATATGTGGTGTTTTCACTGGCAATTACCATTCTTCCACATAAAAATGGGACCTGATTTCCACAAGTTAGAAAAAAATCAAACATCAAACAAATATGACATTTATTCTATTTGTATGAAAATCATGACCTCCATGTCTTTTTTCCAGGAAGTACTTCAATGTGGTTTTTGCAAAAAAAAAAATAAAGCAAAGTTCAGGTCAAGTCTGTGTTATCTGTAAAAAAATGAATGAATATATTAATTTTTCTATTCAAGTATTCACAAACTAATAGTTGTCAAGTCCATGCAATCATAACTATAGCAATCACATGGAAATTATCTTTCACATGCATTCACCACTTTATTCTGAAGAATCTTGAGACATTTTAAAAGCCATTCTTTCACAAAATCATTGGAAGATAAAGCCTTTCTCAAGTATAGCACCAAAGCTGATGATGTGTTTCACGTGTTCTCAGAAGTCATGGTCTCAAAGTAAGCTCCTTAAGCTCCTTGTCTTACAGAAGGAACTCATACTGAGCAACAGGACTACATTTTTCAATCACATCCAAGAGCCACCTGATACTGCCTTAAAACATGTATAATTTCCTTGCACATTGGATGTAACATTCTTTCTCTCCTTTTCATACAGTTACTGATCTATTATTTCCACTCAACCTCTTATTTTAGCCCTTATCTGGTGACCTTACTACAGGAGCCAACTGGGCAGGCTGCTCACCTCACACCAGCACCTACACCCATGGCACTGTTGGCACCAGAACTTCTGTAGGGCCATGCACCTATAGGGAGTGATTGTCTCCTAGTGGATCATGATCTGGGCCAAGCAGTGGGTTCCTATCCAGCACCCAGTTCTTGGGGATGCCTTCATAGCAGTTATCTCTAGTGTCTCCTGTGGTCAAGACACTGCGTGGATATTTGTATGTCTCCCAGCTCAGAGCTGGCCATAGAGAAGAGATGACAGCCACCACTGTCAGTCACTCAGGCAAGCTGTAAATGAGAGGTTGCTTCAGTGAAATTTAAATGTGTTGCCTCATCTCAAATACACTTAAAAATCCCAATTACTGTTAAAAATCCCAATTACTGTTACTGTGCCCAATAGTTTATGCTGTGTTCTCTGTTGTTGCTTACCTATATAGAGTTCACCTGTATGATCTTCGTCAGTATTAGCTTCCCACTACTATCACTTATTTGTTGACCACACAGCAGGGAACTGCTAAAGTTTTAACCACCCTTAGTTCAGATTTTCTAGTAATAATATTAAGGTATATTAAAAATGTAGGCATATTTGAAAGATGCTCATATAAGAAAAACACCTCTACTGCTGTTTTTGTTGTAAGCCAGTGAATGTTTACAAATTATTTATTTCAGTTAAAGGTTATTGCTAAGTTATATTAGTACTTGGAGGTGAGGGAGGAGTTAAAAGGAGTTGTTAAAAAGATTTGGAGAGAGTATTTTCCCTCAGACTTGCATATTTTTGTACCACCAAACCAACTCTCTGTATTATCAAGGCTCTACTTCTCTAATTGACATTAATGGGTGACATTAGTCATACTATGTTGCTTTTATGAATTTATACACAGACACATGGGACTAGATTTCTGTCCACCACTTAGTAATTTAGGCCATTTTCTGTTAATGTAACATCCATGTAGGCCTGTCAGCCTTGGATACTGTCAGTTATTAGAATAAGAGGATGATTTCAAACCTGCCTTTTCTTTTCCATTACTTAAACTTAAATCTCAGAAATTCTTATTAAATTATCAATTTTAATATTTCTTTGAGCAAAGAAAAATATTTCTCATTTCTTATTTTAAAATCCTGTAGATTTAGCTTATTTTGAGAGAACAATGAAAGTAGCAGAGAAGGGCAAAACAGTTAATTCTGGCCTGGTATAAATACATGATCTTGCACCAAGGTTTGACAATACTAAGTTTTCACCTTGGGTGGCTCCTCAGAGATGAATTGTAAGCCACCGCCACTGGGAATTTCTCTGTAGGAGCACAGGCAGATTCACTCTGTAGCAATACAAATGATGATTCTGTAATAGCCAATTAAAGGTATGCACAGCAGGGAAGGAGAGGTAATGTTTGAGATCCACTGTCCAAATGATCATAAATTCCAAGCTCTTTGCACTCTAGGACAGTAATTGGTAATATTAAAATAATGTAACTATTAATACTTGCCAGATCACTTAATTTGTGTACCTCTGTAATCTTAATTACAGTCTCAGCAAGAATGTCACCTTTTGAATAGGCAGATGAATAAAGAATAAAAAAATCAGGTCTATAGGAACTATCTCTTGGTGTCATCTAGTGGTTACATTCCCATACTGCAAAAAGGAAATTGTGTTTGCAGTTTTATTTATATATATATAATATATAAACTCACATGAACACACACACATTTATAAAATATGTTTGTTTCTGACTGAGTGGAGTAAAGGAAGCTGCCATTTTTAGCAGACAAGGCAAGGTTAGCCTTTCTCTGCTCTTCACCCTGGCCTTTTGTCTGTGTCTTCTTATGAGGTCCGGACACAGTGACAGAGAGCCCAGTTAGCATACACTGGTGTGAAGGTGATGTCTGCTGCCCCATTTAGGCTGCTTGACTGAGTGACTGGGTGTTGTTAAAGGACATTCTCTGCCAACACACAAGGTATTTCCTTACGGCTGACTAAGTAGCACTCAGGGAATGCTGACAGATTAAAATGACATGCCACCAATCCGATTTCACATGGCACCAGAGGAAGACTTAAAGCAAAAAAGAAGCATCCCCTGACCCTCCTGCCAGCTCTGCCTGCCTCTCCCTATCCAGAGGAGGGGATAATATTGTTGACACCAGGACAGGCAGCACTGCAGGAAACGCTTTACCATGGAAGTGCTGAATTGCCATTGGAAAAACATAAGCAAAATTAATATAGCTCTTAGTTTTTTTAATACATCTCTTTTAGGAATGGGAATAGCAATAAACCTCTGCTTAGAGTGAGAATGGATTAAAACCTACAAATTTTTCCAGATATACTACTCAGAAATACACACAGTATTCAGATTTGGAAGTCCTTTCACAGGAAGAATAGCCATTAATGCCAGCAAGTTGTCTATAGCCTTTCCAGAAGGAAACATTTTGTTACAATAGGGAAGGGATATTTATAGTCCAGAGAAGTTTTTATTCTGAAAAGACTGGAGTAAACTTTGTCTCTGAGTCAGTAAACTTGGTTTGTATTTCCCATATTCTAAGCCAAGATTACTGAAATGTACACTGGTCTTCAAATATTACATCCAGAAAAGTTTTGACTGCAGTGTTACCCTCTAATTTTTTGATGGGGTTTACTGAGTGTTCAACCTTTCAGAAAATACTTTGAATAGTGATAATATCTACCTTTTATTGATGTCTACCAACTTTATCAGTGCTTTGCTCAGATATTTACGAAACTATATATGGGTCCTGTCATCCATACTTCAAAAAATTGATCAAACTTAGTCCAAGCTGAGTACAATAGTCAAACAATGCAAGTGTCTAAATGTATTAAAAAAAAAATTCACTTTCTATGTAGACTTCAAAAAGTATTCTGATGATGGAAAATAGGCATATTAAAATAAAAGATTGCTTAAAAACTTGTAAAAATGTCTGTCTGATTTCAACCAAACTCACTGTTTGAGAAGACACACACAAAACCATGTTCCTTGGCTCTGCCTTTTAGCAGGGCCTAAGGGTCAAAATACCAAGAAATTTCATGTTGAGGGACAAATGGGATTCAGCATCGAGAAGGACTGTTACTCTCCCTGCCTCCAAAAGAGTACTGGAGTCAGGACCAGGAATAAATAAAAAAAGAGAGAGATAGCCAACCACGTTATGCTCCAGCAGACAAATAGACCATAGGGCACCACTACCAACTAGCATAAGCCAGAGCAGCACAGAAAACCATCTAAGTGCCAGAAAGCCCATTTAGTCTCCTTCAAAGGCCACCCCTCCCACAGCCACCTGGTAGCTCCTGTCATGGACAACAGATTTGCACATCCGGTTTTGGAGAGAACTAGAGTACCTAAACATATGACCTGAATCACTATAGGCATACTTGCATTTTTCTCTTTAAAATTAGCATTTCACAGGCTCATAAGAAGCTATGCTCAAAGCTGGAGTTCAGTTGCATTACACATGGCACATACATCTAGCATCTAGAGACTTCTAAAAAATTCAGCCTGAAATGCTTTTACATTTTAAACCTGATTAGAAATAACTCATTCAGATGGATGTTATGCAAGGTCACTAAAATATTTACTGCTCTATATAAAAATAACTGCTCCAAATACTGAATTTTAGCAGTAGGGAGGGAGGGAAACTATGCAACTAAACCTGTAAGGAAATTATTGAAAGAATAAGACAAATTATACAATTACATATGCTCTATCAGGCTAACTGAAATTCAGCAGTAAGGGTATTTTTAATCTTTTTAAGGTTACCTTATAAATTGTTACTATCATCTTGACTACAGCAAAGGATTTGAACAACGGTTTGCCTTTTCATTTAGGTAAACCACAGGAGCCATTGAGTTTTTATATGTGCTTAAACAGAACTACTCCCTTATTGCTTTTATTTTTTTTTTTGTTTTTACTTCTTTTATTTATTTTTTTTTATTAATTGAGGACTATAACAGTAATGATTATATCTGTTCTTGAACAGCATGAAAGAATAACCCTACCATGTTATCAGAATGGGCTCAGTTATGAGTCTTATTTATCTCCCCATTTCATTGGCATATGTTTGTGGTATCACTGAAGTGATATTAGCTATATATACCAAATCAAAATGATTAAAGCAGTTTCCTGTGTGCCGGGATGTGACACAGGCCTGACCCTTGTGCACTCTTCAGCCAGACTCAGGCTCCTCAGCAATAAGCAGATGCCATGCTCTACCACTGAATGTGTGGCTAAGCTAGGACCAACATGCTGGGACAACCTGTCCCACCACAGGTGCACAGAGGTAGTCTTTCATTGTGGTTTTTATATGACACCACAGCTGTATTTTAACTTCTGTATAGTACTGTTGATCTCACTTTAGATTTAAAAATTAATTAACTAATTAATTAATTAATTCCTGTGTGTCACTTTTACATCCCAGTGCCTTATAAGTATTAATGGAATTGACTATGAAAACAATTTTAAAGCTATGACTTGTAAATCTGATTTGCAAAGTCAAAATTATAAAAGATATCTGGAGAGATGACAAGAATAGCAGGATTAAGATCTCAACTTAGCTTTCTTTTCTGACTACACTTCCACCACTCACACCCCAATCTCTGATATAACAGTTTAATTTAGTTTAACTGCAGTATGAAATGTTTATTCTGAATAGGTGGAACAACCCAGTTTTAATATGTCTAAACATGAGTCTGAACATGAACCAGACATTCAGGAAAGTCTGAGGTAAAAAGAATTTAGAAAAGAAGATGGTGTGTGAAATAGGCAAAAGATGGAAATAAGGAAGTGACTTCTTAAAAAAAAAATTGCCAAATCATCTTCATGAGTGAGTGAAAAAAATTATTTTACAGTGAACATTTCTATTTTTTATCAAAAAATGACAGTAGCAGAAGTCACATTAAATAAACAAATACATAAATGTCTTATTACTATTCATCACTAACGATGTTGTTTCAGTCAGAAAAGGCTGTTGCACATGAGCAGAATACTCACAATCTACTATGATTATTTCACCTTTCTTTAATTCAAGCATGTTTTCACAACTAAATTGTAAAAGCTTAAAGCCAATTATTTTTTTTGTTACTGCTGTGGGAGATTTGCAAGACTAAGTCAAATATGTATAAACAGATTCATGTGTGTGAGTGTGTGTGTGT
The DNA here is from genome assembly GCF_963082525.1 of Nesoenas mayeri. Taxonomy (NCBI): domain Eukaryota; kingdom Metazoa; phylum Chordata; class Aves; order Columbiformes; family Columbidae; genus Nesoenas; species Nesoenas mayeri. Next base: position 53,486,268 of record NC_137542.1, on the reverse strand, counting down.
GCACATGTGCATGCAAACTAACTTTATCTCCTAGTTTGCCATGAGGAGACATAATTTGATCACTAATTGCCATTCATATGGTGCAATGTGCTATGTTTTACATTGAAAAGGTAAAGTCTTAGTCAAATTTCTGTAGAATAATATTACCTAGAAAAACAGTAGAGAAAGGTTTTGGATTCCTTTTAGGAAAACACCTTTCTGACAGATGGGCCATTGAACTTTCTAATCTTAGTATTTATTTGGAAAATAAGACAAAAATATTTGTTTCTATTAATATCATGACTTACGAAGTTCCTGAAATACAAGAACAATTAATTTCGTCATTATTTTATTTGAAGATGCTGAATTCCCCCTGATATAAAACTCAGTAATGCCAGCACCAAATACTGTAAAATTTCCAATGCTGTCCGAATGAATTCTATTTTTTACTCTCTTTCATTCCTGCTCCACTATTTTCTTCCAGTCTTTAATGCATCAGTTAAAGCACTGCTGGTTTACTGCATTTCCGAAATAGAAAATTAGGTTAAAGGAACTCTACTTCTTTCTAAAGGTAAATTGCATTAAGTGCTGACCCAGAGACAATTTGATATAATAAGAACACTTTTGTAACTTTTTCCTCATGTAGTCATAACCTGATTTTTCTCTAAACACAGAGAAACCAAGGTTATAACTCAGGAGCTGAGGTACTGGCCCTTTTTAACTGATTTTTTTTTTTTTCTTTTTCTTTTTCAAATTTACTGTTACTGTTTAGAGCAAGCAAAAGTCTGTATATTGTCCACTTTTATCCTTGATGATTGACACCTTCCTATGTAACTTTTTTTTCCTTAAATAGGAAAAAAAAAAGGGGGAGGAGGAATATTCTGATTTCCCAGTATAGAAATGAAAGTGAAGTCTATTGGTCATCTCATGCTAAATAATGTGGAGAGAATATAAGAAACCTTTAAAGCTTCATTCAGAGCAATGAAGACAGGTGCTGGGTTAGGTGCTTTGCTTGATGATTTGAAGATATTGGCTTCTGTGGCATAATATCAGAAACAGAGGCAAATAGTACATCCTGAAAATTTGACAATATTGATTATGGTAAAAAAATACTTTATTAAATAAGTGCATAATTATGAATGGCAACATTGAAGACATAGATAATTTGTTTGCAGTTCTGGTCGTACATGGGATTCTTCAGAAAGAGATATTGTGTCTTCCTTCATTAAAAAATCATACAGATTTCTTATGATCTATTGTATAATGTGAGTAACATTACCACTCCAATGGGGTAATTGCAATTACAAAAACATTTTAAATTGAACTTTTAAATTAACATGTTCTAATTCATAAGTAATTCTGGAAGAAATTGTAGGTTAAAAAACCAAAGGAGTAATCCATTTGTCCCTTTCTCACTGACTAAAAATATTTCCCCTATTTTGATTATTATATGATCATTTGTTAATTTTCTGTTTATGAAGAAAATCATGGCAAAATTCTTTCTTTATAAATGATCTAGTAAGGCTCTTGTTTTTCTATGCTGAAGCTAATCTTCTTCTGGTCTATGAACACAGCTTTTAAAGTGGGGTTTTTTGGTGTTTTTTGTTTGTTTATTGTGTGTGTGGTTTGGTTTTATGTGTGTGTGTGTTTCTGGGTTGGTTTTTTTTGTTTGTTTGTTTGTTTGGCTTGGTTTGGTTGGTTTGGTTTGGTTTGGTTTGCTTTACTTTGCTTTTTTTAACCATTTCCCCAGGAATGTTGCTCCTATGTGAATGTGCCTCAGAATGTGTAACAATTTTCTCTTGTTCCTTCTTTCTCTGCTTTTCTCGCATATGGTCTTCTCCCCTATGTGTGTATGTACTTGAAGAAATATGTACACGCATTTTATTTTGACATGAAGGCCTCTTCACCATATCAGTTATTTCCATTTAGTCTGTGCTTGATCGACTGGAGTGTGGGTATGTGAGGGGCCTTCAGCCACCTCTCCAACAAGTATATTCAGACTTCATTGCCTCTGTCTGTTTTACAGGTCTTTATTTTCTCACATTTGAAAAAATGTTGCTGAAAAAGGCATTAAAACCATTAAAACTATTCTAATTGTAAGCTTTACCTCATTCTCTAGATCAGCTGACTATACAAAGAAAAGGTTCTGCAGTTATATGTAGAACATGCACAAGCCAAAAGTCTTACAACTATTTCAGTTCACAACAAATTTCAGCATGTGAAGGCCAGAAAACTGAGTCATACTCTTCTTATACTAAGTATAAATTTGATGAAGTAAATCTGGCCCATTAAACTGATAAACTAAAATAAATGCATATCACCTGAGAGTATAATTCTGACCTTTCACTAAACAGTTTTAATACTCATTTATCTTGAAATATAAGCAACATATAATTTCTTGAAAAATAAGTGTACGTAAATATATGCACATATCTCACACAGAAGGTGACAGATATAGAAGTATATGTGAATAGCATATCGTTTAAAAACTGTGAAAATATTTAAGAGAAGAACACAGTCCAATCTTTGCAATAGATAGAGGAAGGAAATCCAAGAAGATATTTTTGGGGTTCTGTCCTTCTTAAGTAATACAGAGCTCAATCCTCTCCTAATTTATGCTGTTATTATTTCTTTTTTTTTTTTCTTATCTTCTTTTTTTTTTTTTTATTTTTATTTTTACTTTTTTTTAACCAACAAGACATTAGGGAATTACTAGAATTACAAAATCAGAAAGAATCAAACACACAAAATCAAGACAACAACAAAATTAATACAAGAATTACCAAATTAAAGAGCTTTAAAATTCTGCCACACACCACATACTCACTGAAAATCTTTTCAGGCCATTTTGCACTGGATTTCCTAAAGTTCAGAAAAGAAATATTTGTGATTCACATTGGTATTTCCATGAAAATTACAACAAAAAATTGTCTTGAACCTAGAGTTATATTTTTAGTCTTTAAACTACAGTATTTGATGAAAATCAGAATGTTAATGAGCATATTTAGCACATACACCTGTAGATTATATAATAATATAGATACATATTTTTTTTTTTTAATAGCAATCCTTGGGCAGAGGCCTGACTAAAGAACTCTAGCATGTCCTTTCCCTGACAAACATTGTTAGTGATAAGTTAAAAGTTTGCCTGCTGTCACTGTGACCCCAGGTGACCTCTTAATTTCTTGAGTTCAAGTCCAATTAACCTTTGGGAAGAAGCACAACTGCTCTAACCAGACAAGTCAATAGAATCCAATAGTAATCATTTCATTTTCTGGTTTGTCAAAGGGCAGTGGTCCCACCTCAACCATTTCACACAAAGGTGGTAATTTATCAATGTTTAGAATGATCTGTACTGGACCATACCCAGCCCTCTCTTGAGTGCACTAATCAATTAAACAGGCAGTATCTCAGTCATGCCATCCTGTGTGCTGCCACAGAAGAAGGCGCCAGTTGAAAAATTACTCTTCTCTTGTGATATTTGCTGGTTTAGTTTCAGGAATGAAAATATTGCTATACACTTTAAGATCCTGCTACCTCAAAAGGCTTGAATTAGACCTATGTGAGTATGGTGGTAAAACTTGTCTGGTGTGAGATACTACTTTTCAGTGTTGTCTGTCTTCCACCAACTTTTGGAACATGTGTGGCTGCTGTTGAGTTTATTGAGAATTATCCATAGTATAATGGAGAGGTAGAAAAGCGTCCCAGGGGAGTAGAAGGAAAGCAAGGTTAATTAAATCTAGCTACAAAATTAAAAATGGGAAAAGGAAAAAGAAAGGCGTGACAGAGTCCTGTTACTTTCTATCTTTCAACTCTGACACAATTGGAAGAGCATTCCCCACTTACACACAAAACCAGCATCATCAATAAATGACTCAGTTTGCAGTAGAGACAGAGGCAGTGACACTCACACTGGTAGCAAAGCTGGGTTGATATTTCACCAGATATCTGAGCATGACCACCTCAGTATTTTGTGTATGTGAAGACAGGCTGAGTTGTGTGGTGGGACTCATCAATTGGAGGAAAGAACAGAGGGAAACTGCTGGTAGTGTCAGGCCTAAAGATTCAGTCCTGAGCCAAAGTCTTCAGTGCTTTTCTTCTCCAAGGTGCCAATCAGGCTTGGTGCTATCTTTTGAAATAACAAGGAAATATGTGTTGTCCTGAGATTTTAGAGGGATGAAATTAAATCTTCTTACCAGAGCAAGCAAAGATGAGAAGAATTTTGGATTATGATAAACAGCAACAAGCTGGGTGCTGAAATATGGGGTCCCAGGCTAAATGTCACAGTAAAGAGAGAAGTCCCACAAAGATTCAGCATTTGCCAACCAGACTAAGACCTAGTTCTGAGAACACCTCTTTGTGGAAGCAGCACCAAAGTGATGGGAATGAGGAATGTGATGAGTTTTTCATTTGCCTTTCCCAGGTTTCTTGTGGCAGCACATGTCAACGTACCTTCTCAGACCAAAGATGAACAAAGAAAGGTCAATTCTGGACCTTACAGGGATAGAGTTTTTACAGTAAGTGAACTACAAATGAACTTCCTAACCAGGTGTTTGCTTTAACAGGAAACTTTATTTCTAATTAATTACTTTCTGCTTGTCTAATTAAAATACCATGGTTTTAATACTTTGTATAAGCATTTTTTCACTGAATTATACATGAATATATAGCAGAATTTGACAGTCATAAGATATAGGCTCTAAAGTCATCATTTTTCAAAGAGCAACAACAACCTTTTTATTACTAAAACTAAGTTTGAAATCATAAGAAATCTTTAAAACACAACTGAAGGTATTTTTAATTTAGCTCTTTCTTAATTATTCTCATACAGAATATACAAAGATGGTAAAAGAAAAAAAAAATAAACACCCAACATTTAAATTAGTTTTTGCAGTTTCCTACTGTCTTATATCAAAAGCAACCTCACAGAATTTATAGGAGTAGAACCCTTTTAGGCACACTCTTTGTATTTTTTATTAAGTTCATACTTGCAGAATCTACTTAATGTCAATTTTGTACAATGGTTACACTGCACAGAGCAGTTTATTTTAAACCTGCAGGACACAATGATAAATTGATAATTGACCCCAAGGCCATAGCAAATAAAGAAGCCCTGTTTTTCATTAGTACAGTATTACATCGTTGTTAGGGGAAAGAAGAGTGATGTTAATTGAGTACTGAGGAGTTGCACAATTAAGAAATCACCCACGGTTTTAATTTCACATGTTTAAGGCTGCAAAATTCCTAATTGTGAACAGTAAAATAAAATAAGATTAATGTGAGATGCAATTATATAGATCTTCACTGTCCAGAAGATATTTCCAGCCTTTATATTTGATTACGTGTTCACTAGTGGTATAGTCAAAAAATACTGTACTTTTCCTTCATCTCCCTGTTCCTCTAAATCTGTAGTATTTCTCAAGGCCTAAATTATCATCCAGAAGACAAATACTGTGTTGGCTGTTAAAAATGAGGACGCTTATTTTGAAAAGAAACTCCAGAGCCTCCCATTGTAAATGAGTTCATTTTCTATCAAGCTTCATGTTAAAACCAGAGCTCATTCATATTCCATTGAGAATCAGGCTAATTCTGTGATAGAGCAACATGGAATCATTCACAGTGCATCATGACCTGTTTTTTAGTCAGTGTTAATTGACTGTGGTGTTTGCACAGTTTCCCAGCAGTTCAAAGTTTTAGTACCTTTTCACATATGAGATTAGCTATAACTGAGACTGCTCCATTAAGGACCTTTTAGTTCAGCTCCTGATTATTCTTTCACCTCTCCAGCACCTTTTGCTTCCTTCAGCTCATGGTCCCATGACTTGGTACAGTTTGTGTTATCTCCAAGCTCAGAGATAGGCTGCATTCATTCCTGAATTACACTTTTTTTCCGTAAAGACAGCATGATAATGGTTCCAGAAGCACAAGGTTACTGCTACCTATGTTGTTATTAGGTTTAGTGAAGTCCCAGACCTTTTACAAGGGCAAGAAAGGGACGTGTCTTGACCACTTGGAGAACCACTGCTTCAGACTAAAGTGTTTAATAATATAGAAAGTAAGCAATTAATAAATATAGTCTAAAAGAGTCATGCAGTAATATGTTCAGATCACTCAAGCATTGATAACACCATCCCAAAGGGATAAAAAGCTGAAATGAAATTAAATCTCTTGGTTCCGAGAAGCCAGTTAGAGTAACCTGTTTTGTCACATGTGGATAAGGCAGAAAATCAGGATGTATACAAAGTACCATAAGAGTTTTCCCATGTGTCCTATCCCAATCAACTGGTATTAAATGCAAATGAGGAGGTATAGTAGGTGAAATATATATATACATATATATATATACACACACACACACACACACACATATATATATAAAATAGAAAGGTAATAAGCTTAGAAAGTTTATTTTTTTAGTTTATTTAGAAAGTATATTTATTTATATATATATAAATATATATATAAATATATATATATATATACTTCAATCATAACTTATTAGTGATTTTGTTGAAGATGGACAATTCCCACAAAGATATAAATCAGATCTGTTCTAAGTGAAATATAGCTTTACAAGTGAATCTAGAGCAACCTCTGTGAGGAAGATAATAACATTTTACAATTTAGTAAAAGCTCCTGCTTTGTTTAGCAGTACTGCAACACAATCCAGTATTTTTGCTATTTACTTCTCTAACATCTCCATGGTTCATGAGTCTTTGCTATCTCTTTTGCTTTTGAGCATAACTTACAGGTCTAATCTACAACACATTTGAAATCAAATTTCACTTATGAGGAGTGTCCTTTCTTTCCATACTTTAGTAAAATTGCCTCCTTTAGAATGACTAAGAACAATAGCACAAATGTGAGAGAAGTAATATTTCAATTGTGTGGAAAAATTCTCCTTTAAAAGAAGGAATTACAAATGGGATAAAAAGCTATGTTGCAGTGTAATGGAAATGGTGCATAAACCCTCTGTCTAGTTCCAAAGGTGCTCAACAGACTCACCAGTGGTCTATTACTGAGTTTAGGGGGTTTGGAACAAACAGCTGGCCTTCACCAAGGAAGCCCTGAGAGCCAGGACAAGAAGAGAAACATAATCCAACCATCAGCCAGAACGCTCTCCCTGATGCCTACCTAGAAAATATCTGGCATAAGGAATGGGCAAGCTAAAGAAAGATGAGCAAGCTCGCAGGAGGTAGAAAGATGGGAAATCCATGGCTGCCAGGAAAGCAGAAACCCTCTGAGGTTAAGAGATAAACTGGTAGGAGTCAGATGGCCTATGTATCTGGTTTGCACTGAATTCAAAAACCTGATACTTCCACTTAGCTATTCTTTTCTGAAAATGTTTCTTTTGAAAAAAACAGATTTGTTAACCTTATCCGAAGTGACAGGTGTTCAACAGCTATTGGCTTAGGTTGGCACTGTCATCTTTTGTGTTACTTCTACTGAGGTGCTTTAACAGAATTCCCTGAGCAAGACTTTGGGCTTATGAAGACAGAACTATGGAGCTAGGAGTCAACAAAAAGACCATGTGGGAGAGTATTTCTTATGCACATTTCAGAAGGAAGTGAACACTTGCAGAAAGAAGGTCCACAGTAATAAATTTGTAAAAAGAAAATAAAAACATAGACTTAGGAAGACTACTATTATAATCAATATTTCTTTAAACTCACTTTCTCACATAATATGAGAAAGTAACACTTCCTGTGAGACTTAGCTGTTGATAAATTGTAGGGTAAGCGTACAGTCACGTATCTGGAATCAGCTTATGCAGCAGGAAGAGGAGGACTACTTTTCTACTTCTGATAGGACATTTTCTCTCACAAACAGAAAATTTGGATTGAAGAAAGCACTTCACAAAATTCTTAACTGTAACATGAAAAATGATGGATATAGGGAAGCAGAGTTTAAAATAGTTATAACTATTTTTTTTTAATTCCTGAAAAGGAAATTAAAGTGACTCTTAGCTCCTTCTTAATATATCCAATGAGTATTTAATTCCATAAAACACTGGCAAAAACTAATCATGTTTCCCTAAGTGGTGCAGAGTCCTGGTGAAAACGTGAACCTTCTGTCAAGAGAGCTCTGTAACTTTGCAGAGCCAGTAAGGAAGAATACAGAATAAGTCATTTAGAGATTGGATTTTTGAAGAGTGAATAAATCTTGCTGTATTTTTTTTCTTTTTTCACTATCATGTCATTAACAACAAGAAAGTCTCTGCAAAGTACTGTAGGAACAACCACTTAATAATGATGTCACCTCTAAAGTAGTGCAGCAGTCCAAGTGGGTCACAGATGCAGACTTGGTGTTCTATGGAAGTGGAATCTGCTCCATTAACAATATAAAAAGTTGCCTTATACCAGCAGTAGGAACTTTGGTTGAATTTTGCAGATTCTGATTTTAGACAGCTCCATCTTTAGGGCAGAATATCCTAATTCCACAAAAAAAATCAGGTTTAGGCATCAGTTCTCTTATTGGAGCAGACTAATGCAAAAGAATCAGAGAAATAGTGAAGGAAGACAGTTTATATTTGAAAGCAACCCTTCCTCTCTGATCTACTTTACTGCAGTTTTATTCTGAGCTATTCAGAAATACGGTAGTGGGTGTCATACCGGCTGTTGTCGTCTGGACACTGAGATCCCTGTCACAGAGTTAGTCACACCTGTGAAAAACAAGATACACATATGAATGTCATCAGTATATCCATGTCAAGATGGCTTGTCTCATCTCATCACCCCTCTGCGTCTGGATCATGAAGTGAATGGAAAAGAACATTAATTCATTTGAGATACCCTAAGTGCTGACTCATGGGGATGGCGGGCATCTATGCAACACTATTCTTTGAATTCTTCTTTTAATTACAGTATTAATACTGAAAAGATCTGACATTTTTCCTATAGTGTCAATTTTAAAACCAAAGTTAGTTGTAGATGTATAAAGAATGGAGAAGAGGCTCATATATAGCATGTGCAAACTCACGGTATATTAAGAAGTAGCAATTACCCTTTTAATCTTACATTACATTTTAACATGAATATAAAATGTATTACAGGTGAATAACTGAAAAGTAGAGAAACCTTACGAGGTTCATTGGGAATGTCAGTACCATATATTGCCTTGCCTACATATACATTACATACATTACATACATATACATATACATTTTTTTTTCTTGAATTATTATTTTGCATTTAATATACTTCGTGCTCTCTGTCCATAAGGTGATGTAACACCACATACCATGATGGTTTTCATCCAAGAGCATTTCAATGCTTTGCTAGCAAATTTTCAAAATACTTAAAGGGTACTAATGAAAACATTAAAAAATGCAGACTGCTAAATATGTATTATGTGAATAACTATAAGTGACTAATGAAATTCTCCTTAGAGGAATTGTCTTTGCACAGTAATTGAAACAGACGTGCAAAATATTAAAAAATATAAGTGACGTAGGTATTAGAAATCCTTATTTTACTAGTGGACTGTTCAAAAAGAAGAGTTCATGTATGATGTATTGTTTTCCAGGTTAAAGTAGCAAACTATTCGATCTATGAAGTGTATGATAGCCAAGAACAATTCAGTTACACTTGCAGATTTTATCAAACAGCTCTCTTTCAGAGACCAGCACCTACACTGAGCAGAAAAAAACCCAAAAGTGCTCTGTCTTCATCTTTGACTAATCTTTTGTCTCTATAATAAGTGTGAAATCCCTAAATATATGCACATTTACTCTAAGCAAACAAGCTGTCCAGAATCTAATTAGACAAAAATCTGACCATCTGTTCCGCATTATCATGTGGCTTGCTCACATGCATGTTGTCTCATTACTAAAAGGTGGAGAGGCAAATTGAATTGAGCTGGACTTCTTCTTGAAGTGGGATCAAGACACAATGTTAGACCCTTGCTGTGAACCAACAAAGCACCACTGGGCTAAAGTAGGATGAGAGAAGTTTCTTTTTTTCTAAAGCCACATGTCCAATGCTTACCATGAGGCCTAAGGGGATGCTAATACCATTGTTTGACACAATGCGGCACACATTACAACCATGTAAACTTTGTTTTCAATGAAAATTGTTTGCTTTTTTGCTTAGTCTCCTGTGTCCCCTGTCTTTTTATTACTATCTGCCTGTCATGGTATGCTTCATTTCAAGTATAAAGCTTAATGGAAGGCAGGAAAGTTTAATTGAAGCAAACTTTACTTACAAAAATACAGAGAAAAATGTCTGTTTAAAAAAAAAAAAATATTTTAAAATCACATAATAATACCTTAATCAGGCTGGTGCTATTCAAAGCTACGTGCTCCTAAGAGTAATTTTATATAGAAATAAGAAATATTATATGAATGTGCTTATTTGCATATTTTATAATTATTTTTATTGTTAATACCTAGGAATGAGAAGCATTTATATAGTTCTCTCATATGAGCACTTCATGTCAGCAGCAAAAAACTCTCAGTTGTTTCTGAGTACAGGTATTTGTAGTGGACTGTTACTGTATTACCTTGGCAGAAACAGAGGAGATTTATGTATAGTTGTGAATGCTATAAATGAACAAATACTGTGAAAATTATTCTTTTTTTGAAGATTAAGCAGAATAAATACAGAATCAGTGCACATACACATTCAAAAGTTGGAGTAAGGGAAAACAAGAATATAATTCTGCCTTTTTGCACTGTTGTCATTATTAAAGCACATCAAAACTTTAATTTTCTAATCCTGCTTAATGACAGCTCCCAGAGGAATGTAGGACTTGTGTGCCAGATCATCCTCAGGAGAAGGATGAGTCCCCTCTTCCTCCTGTTGAGAGGGACTGGTTGCTTCACTTCCTGGAGTCCATCTAATCCGCTATCTTCTGTCTTTGTAACTTCTCATTGGTCAGACTAGCAGATTGAAAGTAATGGAGAGCAGAACTGCTTGGCATACTACAGAGACTATTTGCATAATTTTTATGTTAATGATAAGCAGATGAATCTGGGTATAGGGAATGTTATACAGCCTTTTCTCCTGGTTCTCTGCACCCTGAGCAGAAATGTTATCATATTTAATTTTCAATCTTAACATTTTTGTTTAAAAAAATGTAGAACCCATAAAACTTCAGAAAATATCACAAAATTTTGTCTCCAAAGAAAGCAGAGTCTCTTTTAAAGTGTAGAAAGGAAAAGACTAGTTAGTACTAACAAATTCCCATGAGCAGATTCAGTTCAGGCTTGCAACTGCATTCCCTCCTTAACTATGAAATATTTTACTGATGCTGTATATAATGTACAATCTCACACTAAGATTTCGTAGGTGGTGGTGGGCTGTGACAGCCAAAGCAGATCAGTGATAACTCCATTAATCTTGCACACATTAGAATAAGAATGTGGGAAAAAAATTTCACGCTCAGAAAGTAAGAATGAACTAAAGTTTATAACACAGAACAATGCAAAGGGAATTTGTCATGGAAAGAAAGAGTGAAGTGTTAAGGAGAAGATAGAATTGGCGTGTACAGTTGAGGAACTGGACAAATTAAAGAGAAAGAACTTCAGAGAGAGACTGAACTTTTCTTCTAGGGAAAATAGTTTTAAATTACCTTTATGATGCATTTAACCACATATGTTACAGGAAAATCTAGTAATAGTTTGGAAGATTTTCTTCTGCATTTGTTTGTGCATACCCACATTTGCCTCGCACTGAGGGTGGCTCTAATAATAAGTGCCACGGACCTGAAATTTCAATGCCATAAAACAATGAACAAAAATAGGTGCCCTTCTAGTTTTCTCTGTAAATTTTCTTCTGTCATTATAAATTTTCTATTTTCTTCTCTTTCTAACAAACATATTTAATACTGTTTGGATGCTCTGATCTATGTACTGAATTCAAATATGTTGTGCAATTCTGGTATTAATTTCATATGTATACTCTAAGGCCATTATTTATCCCTAAATGTTTTAGCAAATATCTGGGGTTTTTTTATAATTTTAACATGATTCCCTCTTTATTCTTGTAGCTATCCAGAGTCCAGTGAGCATAACTTTGGAATACAGTCCTGAATTATGTCTTCAATATTTCTCAGTTTACATAATACTGAACCTAACTTCATATTTTTCTGTCATCTTTATACAATGCATTTCTTAACACATGCTGTGCAAATCATTAAAGAAAAATTAAATAATAATTATTTCCTTTTCTAGCATCCTATTAGTTGCTCTTGATTTAAAGAGGTGCAACATGAGACAAGTCTACAGCTTCCTCATGAATACTCATTTACCAAAAGAAAACAAAATATATTTCACCTTTAGACAATCTGCATTGATATATTGAAATAGCAAGGAAGGAGGAAAAAAGCCCATAATGCTTCATTAGTTAATTGTGCAGAGCACGGCTCTTTAGGGGCAAACAAGTGAAGGACATTTGCTGAATCGTCTATGCCCATCATGCATATTATGGTATAATGATGCTAGTAGTGGTAGGAGGCTCCTGGAGAGTCATCTGTCAAATTAGCACACTGAATTATTTATTGTCTTGGAGTAAAATTGTGGAAGGGAGCAGCTGAGACCCATTCGTAAGAAAATGCACAATAAAGAAACAATCTCTCCCCAAAATAACTGGTACAACAGCTACACATGTTCACTGGTATTTGCAAACATCAACAGTATTTAAATCCTGTGTGTGTGTAAAAATACTGGGATGTGCATCTAAGTTCTAATAAACAATATATACTATACCCTTATACATTACCTACTACAAAGACATTAAAATATTTATAAATAATTAGCCTACTGTTAATAATCATTAGCATTTATATGAATGCAACAGTGATTGTACTAATTTATACTATGATTGATATAGTAGTTATGGGATGCAAAATATATATCGTATGTAGTATATACTTCATACATTTGTAAAATTAGAAATTATTAAATGAAAGTGTAAAAATTAATCAAAGAGTGTGCTTTACATAGAATCACTTATTCTTTCTCTGCAAATCTCAGGATGTGCTTTCTAAAAATATACACAGTGTTGAAACTATTTCATATAAACATGAATTAATTTTTATAATCACTGAAGAATACCTCCTTTACTGGAACTGCAATCTAGATGTTATGAAGACATGTTAGATTTTTCAGTTTGCATTGTGTTAAAAAGAGTTGCTGCTTGAGTTCCTCACTGGTAATAACTTTTTTGCTCCCTTCTCTCTTTAACCACTGTAAGTTATCATAGTCATGGTAACTGTCCAATACTTATGATGATGAATGTATGCTGTAAACAGATCTTCAGCCCCAGGTGCTTTTCATAGCACCCATGTGTCCTGTATCTTAATCACCAGGCTGGCTGAGCCTTTGCTTTCCTCAAAGTTGTTTAAGTGAGAATTTTGTGATGTCTGACACCATGAAAAGATTTCTGCTATGAGTTATCACAAGAGTGTTGAAAGTATTTTAGACTAAATATTAACTTAACTAACTTCCACAACAAAATTATGTAGGGCACTGAGCAGTCCTGTGAACTATTTCATCGTGAATTTCAATGGAACTTATAACAAATAATACAGTTAAAAGTGTTAAAGTATGCTTTGCTGCATTTAAAAACACAGATCCCTTATGAGACCTTTTACAGATCATTTACTTGCTTTTAAAAGGCTCTAGCTGCATGTTTAATATTTCAGACATGAGGTCTTTGGAAGAGGATATTCCCCTCCAAGTACATAAATTTGTTTACTTAATATCCTGGCCACCAAACTAACCTCCTTCTCTTTCATTAATCCAGAGAACACAAATACCCGTCTTTTTGCTACATCAGATATTAATTGTGTTGCTACGTATATTTGCTTTCCCAGTATGGGATAGACCTTTTTTCTTATGAGGGCATTTCTTATAAAATAGTCTTCAGCATTTTATAGAAATGATTATTGGTTCACTGATAGCTTTGAGATTCTTTTGTAGTTTGATGTCCAAAGACAAAAGCAGCCTCGAGGGAAAAAACAGGACTTTTCATGGAACAACACTTTGTAAATTTTTAGTTATATTATGGACACTGGTCTTCAGAATTGAGACAACTAACATATCATAGAATCATAGAATGGTTTAGGTTGGAAGGGACCTTAAATATAATCTGATTCTAATCCTCTGCCACAGACAGGGACAGCTTCCACTAGACCAGGTTGCTCAAAGTCCCATTCAGTCTGGCCTTGAACACTTCCAGGGATAAGGCATCCACAACTTCTCTGGGTAACCTGTTCCAGTGCCATCCTAGCCTCTACCTTCTTTCAGTTTAAAGCCATTATGTGTTGTCCTGTCACTACAGACCCTTATAAAAAGTCCCTCTCCAGCTTTTTTATGGGTCTTCTTTAGGTACTGGAAGGATGCTGTAAGGTCTCTCCAGAGCCTTCTCTACTCCAAGCTGAACAACCTCAACACTCTCAGCCTGTCCTCACAGCAGAGGTGCTTCAGACCTCTGATCATCTTCACGGGCCTCCTCTGGACTTGCTCGAACAGATTGATGTCCTTCTTTTGTTGGGGACACAGAGCTGGATGCAGTACTCCAGGTGGGATCTCATGAGAGCAGAATTGAGGGGCAGAATTGCCTCCTTTAAGCTGCTGGCTGTGTACGCTCCTCACTGCCCTAAGGATCCTGAACTCCACCATTTTATGGTCCCTGCAGTCAAGACTGCCTTTGAGCTAAGCACTAGCCTCTCCAGCACAGCTCGTATCCTAGTTGGTCCCTCTGACACTTGAAGTTACCATCAGTGCATTCAAGGAAACTTCTAGGTTGCTTATACCCTGCTGTGTTGTCCCTCCAACAGATATCAAGGTTGTTCAAGTGCCCTATGAGGACCAGGGCTTGTGCACGTGAGGCAGCTCCTGTCTGTCAATAAAGGGCTTCATCCATTTGGTCTTCCTGGTTGAGGGGCCTGAAGCATATCCTCACTATAATGTCACCTGTCTTCACCTTCCCTTTAATCCTGACCCATAAGCTCTCAGTCAGCTCCTCATCCCTCCGCAGACAGAGCTCCATACACTCCAGTTGATCACTGGCACAGCAGGTGACACCTGCACCTCGTTTCCCCTACCTGTCCTTCCTAAAGAGGCTGTATCCTTCCATTCCAACACTCCATTCACAAGAACCATCCCACCACGTGTTCCTGATGTCTATATGATCATAGCCCTGCATGCATGTGCACGTCTAACTTGTTTTGTTTATTTCTCATGTGTCGTGAGTTTGCATAGAGATATTACAGTTGAGACCCCGAGGAATCTGACTTACTGGCTGGAGTGGGTGGAATTCCTTTGTGCTGCTCTTCAGCTCTCCTGCTGTCCTGTGATCCTTCAGATCTTGACATAATACACATTGCCTAGTAATGTCTACACAGAGAATTTATTACTTCAAAGATATTATATACTTGAATACATCTGGAAATCAGTGCTACCAACTTTCAAGTACTTATTTATGTGATTGTTTTTCTTTTTTGTTGCAACATTAAGTTCAAGGGCTCAGTATTTTTTGTTCTATATACAATTGATTTCCTTCAGCACTGATATTTTGAATCTTTGCTCACCCATCAGGCACTAGGAGATGAAGGACAGAGAGATGAGAAGTGGAGGAAGAGAGTCTTACTTCTTCAGACCAAAGACATGCAGATAACCAGTCCTAGAAATACCTCTTGGCATGATTGCTATATGAAGAGAGTTAACTAAAGGAAACATTTATGTTGGTAAATATCTGCAAGCCAGAATTGGTGTTAATATTGATGATCCAAAACAATGTGATACTTTAAAGGAAATTCTTATGTCTCTGAAAATATTTCTGCTTCAAATATTTTCTCAGACTCTGTATGAGTCATTTATTTTCTATATCTTTTCCTTTCTCACACAGACAAATTTATGCATTCATGCACACACACACACACACGCACACACTGGGTTTAATGTTGAATTTTTATCTACATATGTGCTGGCTTAAAAGATCGATAAAAGATACATTTTAGAAATGACAGTGTCCAGTTGCTAAAAACATATCCCTTGGACTAGCACTTGCAAAAATCCTGCCACTTAGACGTAGTCTCGCAGATATATTTGTTTAATTGTAAATGATTTGTATAAGAAGCGAAATTAGCAATGATGACTGGACAAAGAGAGGAAAAAAGATAATTGTCTATATAACACTGGATAATTGATCCTCAATATTTCAATTTTAGGTAGTTTGACTGCTTGATAATTATTCATTTGAAGAAACTTTGTCTAGAAAAATGGCCTTAGAATAAAATATGAATTTCTGAAGACCAAAGATCTTTACCTGCCAATCTTATATTTCATTGTAAGTTTTCCTCTCACAGAGGGAAAGTAATTATACTTCCACTCCATGTTCTCTGCCTGGCAGAGAGAAGAAAGTGCAGAAGTAATAATGAAATGAATTACCTCCAAGTCCATATGAAAAACAGACCACCACCTAAGTGCCGGTGCATATATAATTTAACTGTTCAAGTCCACCTAAAGCTGAAAGAAAAGAAGGAACCTGTCCTCTGAATCAAGACCAACAAGTGAGATGTCAATGCCATTTATTACCCAGTAAAAAAGAAAAGGAGTTTCGATGGCAAATCACCAGTGAAGCAGCTGATGCAGCAAAGGGCAGTCGGTCCTACTTTGATTCGAGTCCTGTGAGCTGATCAGCCTCCTCATGAAGATCTAAAGTAAATGTGCTCTGAAGAACTGTTTACTTGTGTTTGCAACAAACAATCTGTGGCTTATAAACAGCTGACATCTGCTCAGGATCACAGAAGAGCAGAACCTACTTTCTTTGCATTTAAAACTTTCATTCCAGGAATAAAGAATTCAAATGAAAACTGAAGAATGTAAATTCAGAATTATGATGAAAATTCTCTGTAAAAGAACAACTAAGGCTCAACTTTCTGTAAAAGATTGTATGTGAATCATATGCGGAAGGTAAAGCCTGTCTGTGTTTTTAGTTATCAGCTGTAACTAACTTTGGAAAGAAGAAAATATTTAATAATAACCACTTTTTAAAACTTAATTTTGTTGTCACAAGGATTAGGTTTTGTCAGCCTTACTTCTGTTGACTATTACTTTGCTTCCAGAAGCCTTGCTGGAATCAATCAAACTGTGTGAAGGCAATTATTTTGCATATAAGCCTGAATCAATATGTTACCACAGTGCAGATACAGCTCTTGGGGAAGCCATATTCTGATGACTGATAATGCAGGATCTGTGCTTTACTACATTATGCAGTAGCACTTGTTTGATCTGAATTAAACATGGAAACATAACCATGTCAAAGATTATACTGATATGAAGTTTTCAGGTTGGACTTGTCCTGGCTGTAGGAAGGCAGGCAAAGCCAGGTAAACATATAGACAGGGCAGTATATTTGAGTATAGCAAATCTGTGCTTCACATCCTAAGGTTACTGTGCTTTGCTGAAGGTGCAGCTAGCTTTAAACTATTACCAAGTTACAGCTGCAGTAAATACATCTAAATGATCCACCTTGCTTAAATATGATCCTGCGCCCAAACTGCAGTTCTTAGATAGCACCCACTGTACAACCATTAATTTGTCCTGTGTCTGAAGGCTGAGTGAAGCCTGGCTCTGGATCACGTAGAGAAATATGAACATAACTGGAATAGTGGCTTAAGTTTGAGCTAGTCCCCTTAGGGATATATGGAAGTAGTACGGGCTAGCTTTCTCCCAGTTCTCACTGGATGATCAAAGCTTCTCCTTCATTGCACTACACTGTGCCAACATGTCTTTGCAGTGCTCTACAAAAATTAATCCACTCTAAGATCTATATTTCTCATTGTTATGCCAGTTCTCTGTGACTATTAGGAGTCAAGTTATTTGATAACAAATACAATGGAAATTGGTTACCATCTTTGGGTGCCCCAACAGACACCTCTCTATTGAGTCCTTGTAACTGAAGCTGGCATTTGCAGAATAGCCTAACTGTCCAGCATAAGAATGATTTTGAGTATTGTCTGCTCTAAAATGAGGGACTCTGTTATTCTTCGTATAAAAAGTCTGGTAAATTTTCACAGAGATTACAGAGTCACAGAATCACAGAGTCTTAGGGATTGGAAGGGACCTCAAGAGATCATCTAGTCCAATCTCCCTGCTGGAGCAGGAACACTTAGATGAGGTTACACAGGAAGGTGTCCAGGCGGGCTTTGAATGTCTCCAGAGTAGGAGACTCCACAACCCCCCTGGGCAGCCTGTTCCACTGTTCTGTTACCCTCACTATGAAGAAGTTTCTTCTCAAATTTAAGTGGAACCTCTTGTGTTCCAATTTTAACCCATTACCCCTTGTCCTATCATTGGTTGTCACCGAGATGGGCCTGGCTCCACCTTCATGACACTGACCCTTTGCATATTTGTAAACATTAATGAGGTCACCCCTCAGTCTCCTCTTCCTCAAGCTAAAGAGACCCAGCTCCCTCAGCCTTTCCTCATAAGGGAGATGCTCCACTCCCTTAACCATCTTTGTTGCCCTGTGCTGGACTCTCTCCAGCAGTTCCCTGTCCTTCTTGAACTGAGGGGCCCAGAACTGGACACAATATTCCAGGTGTGGTCTCACCAGGGCAGAGTAGAGGGGAAGGAGAACCTCTCTGGGCCTACTAACTACCCCCCTTCTAATACACCCCAGGATGCCACTGGCCTTCTTGGCCACCAGGGCATAGTGCTGGCTCATGGTCATCCTGCTGTCCACCAGGACCCCCAGGTCCCTTTCCTCTACACTGCTCTCTATAGGTCATTCCCCAATTTATAATGGAAGCTGGGGTTGTTCTTACCCAGATACAAGACTCCTGATGATTCACAACAATAAAATTGCAAGGAGTATAATTCAGCTGTAGAATTAAGGACAAACAACATAGCAGGTCTGAATGCTTTTAAGGATAAGGATCATCACTGAACAAGAGGCCCTCTCCCTATTCTTGCTCTGGGGCCACATGGGGACCAGAGCAGAAGGAGAGCCTTTGTGTGCTATGGCCATATGAGTGCAGGAGCTTTATAGGAGATGCACAGAGGACAGAAGGATAGGATATACACAAGGGAACAGTCATTAAACTTTATTGAAAAATCAAAACAAAGGACCACACTGGCAAAGCCTGAACATCTACCTCAGCACTTATGTGGTATTAAAGAAAGCAGTAGTAAAGTACTGTGGACAAGGCTGGACAGCTATAGGTAGTAATAGGTAGTGAGGATGGGTAGAAGGGGTGAATAAGTGAGGAGGTTGTGGATAGGAATAAGGTTTGAAGATCAGGAGAAATGTTGGTGTATCTGGCTTCTTGACCCAGTTCCAAGAATAGGGTCAGGCTTTGATGGATGGAACTTTTGGTGTTGGTATAAATGCCTTTTTTTACCTGAGCACTGTGAAGAGCACAAAGACCTCTGTGTGGCTGTTAGCCACCTCAGAGCACAGTCTGTAGTAGCCTGAAAGTCGCAAGGCCCAGCTGTAGAACCTGTGATACTTGACATTGTCCTGCAAGGGAGCCAAGGCTTTAACAGCAAGAGGTACGATAGGAAAAAGAGCCTAGCCTGTCAAATAAGAGCATCTTCTGATGCACAGAGTAGAGATTATAGTGCAAATGCCCAGAGAAGGTTTGCCAGCAGCAGAAAACATCGTGCACAAACAGCCAGGCCTGTTTGGATATTTTGGGACCTTGTAAGCAAGTTTCTAGTATACAATATGCCAGAGTGCTATGGGATGTGCAGGATGGATAAAACAGAGTAGAAAGGCTGTAAAGGCATGAATGCAGTTGAGATGACTGCAGTAAGTTTACCTTGAAAAGTAGAAGTCAGCATTTGGATTTGCGATAATGCCACTTCACATTATAAAAGCAATCATATCCTGTGAAACAAATTCGTAAAGTAAAATTCTTAATCTGCTTTATCAGTCACTTATATATATAAGTTTACATATAACAGTTTCTAAAGAAATAGCATCTTTATACTCATGGAGTGCTACACTTGCAAACTTTATTTGGATTATTTATTTCTGTTTGTAAGCCTTAGAATTGGCTTGATTTTTTATTGATGATAGAAATTTATAACTTTGTTTTAAATTTCAAGTCTAATTACAACTTGTGAATTAAATGATGAAGGTAATTTATCTGTGGTTGTTAATTTCAGAAGTTGTAATTCAATTCTTTAAAAATATCAGCAGGAATAATTTCATAAAAGATCTTGTTACAAGAGCTTTTTCTCATAAACCCATTTGTTTACTTTTCCAAAGTGTTTTTGAGTAAACAGACAGCAGCACTTGATAATAAATATAATGTTATTTTCAGTTTATTTTGTGTGACTGGTAATGATTCTGGATGATTAGTCTGGTATATTTCTTTCTGCTTTAGTTTTCTTATTGAATGATTTCAATTGCATATTTCATTTCTTGAGCTGGCAAAAAGTTACTGTTTAGAAATAACCTTAATTTACCAAATGCAGTGTAGTTTTAGTGAGATGTGGTTTTGTCACATGGAAACTCATGTAATTTGAAATAATTATGTTGTTGAGCACATGTACAATACTATAGATACTTAATAGGTCTATTGTAAGTATATATAAAAGAATAGATTCAAACCGTGCATTAGAAAATTCTTTGATTCTTATGACTATGGCTACTTCACAAAGATATTTTATACATTTACTGCTTTTACTTTAATTCTACTCATACACACATTTTATTTATGAAACGCATAATTTACAAGCTACCTCTTAAATAACATAGTAATTGAAATCTTCCATTTAATTTATATGTTCATAGAAGTACACTAGATCAGTAAATGTTTTCTAACCAGACTTATACTGAATCATTTGAAATTTGTGTTTTTGTGAAGAGAATATATAAAGATATTTTTGATTTTTTCTCCTATGAAAGGCCACTAAGATTATCAGTGTTGACGTTTCCAGTATTTACTGCTGTCTTTGCTATGTGCCCAACTCTGTTTATATTAAGTGACCTTTAAGTCTCTCGTCTAAAGCAATAAAATGAAAGCTTCCTGTCTTATTGATTTGGTGAGGCCTATTTTCACACTAATAAAATGGAGCCCAGTTTACTAAAATACACTTTCAGCCAATGTCTGTAAATGAAACCGAGTCTTGACAATTTTGGAAGAGGTCAGCCTGGAGTAAGGAGGTCATATCTGTGGTAAATCAACTTCCAGGAACAGATCACTGGACACTATAAAATCCAGGAGTGGTTTTTTAAGAGACTGACTTGAACCCTCCTTAACCAGAAAATAACATCTGACCTTGGAAGTGAAATTTATCACAACATTTCAATTAAAACTTGGCAGCCACATAAGCAATACATTGCGCTGTTACAACTGACCTTGTTACAGGAAGCATATATGAGATGGGAGGCTCAAGTAGGCTGCCAGTTCTCCTGTGAATATGAAGTATACACAGCACAAGACTTTCTGGTGGTGTTTGAAATTTACTAAGAGCCTTATTATCATTCTTTCTCAATAAGGAAATTACTGTTTGCCTAATTATGTTGATAATCATTATCAGTATATGTTTTTCATTTCTAAGTACATGTACATTAATATTAATGTAGCTCTGCTTACATTTTGTGCTTCATGATGAATGAAATCTGCCCAATATAACAAATAACTATTCTGTTTTCTAGAATATTAAATCTGAAAACTAATAGAGCTAAGTTGTGTTGTGTTCTGTTTTGCAGTACCTTCCCAAAGACCAACAAAAGAAATGCCCATGCAGGCCACGTGAATTGTTATATTTTAGTGAGCTGGTTATTGCAGCTTTTCCTCGTGGAGCATGCAGTGTGTGGGGAACAAGCCTGCCTCCACAGGTCTGCCATTACAGCAGAGGCTCAGCTGCTGGCAGAAGTCAGCAGGTCTTGAGAAAGTTGAGCCAGAAATATCTCCATTTTCAACCAGACAGTAACAAATTATATAGTATATCTGCTAATGAAACAACAGAGCTCACCTTCTGTCAGGATCTTGGAAGAAAAGACTTGCAGGAAGGTTTACAGCTGCCCTCTAACCCCCTGAGACCAATGCCCAGACAGGACTTTGGAACACCCGGAGACTTCTTTAGATCCCTTGTTTAAGATGTGTGTGCTTTTTTTTTTTTTTTTTTTTTTTTTTTTCCTGAAATACCTATCCAGCAAGCCCAATTATAGGTCATAAGAGATTTAGAATTACATCTTCTTTCATCAGTTTTTTTCTAACAGTTCTTCACATTTTAAGTTTTGGTTTGGTTTGGGTTTTTTTTGTTTGTTTTTGTTTTTCAACAGCTTTCTAAAGTGGTCTTCAAAAATCTTCAAAAACCTCCAACTGTTCCTTCAATAATAAAGACCCCTTGTCCCCCGACCCCCATGCACACACACACAACTTCTGGTACTATTGAAATAAACTCACGAGGAATTGTTTTCTGCAGTTTTTATTGTTATTCTAATAGCTGTATTCGGGCTGTGCAGCCCAGATCCTCCCTCTCTCCCATGGGCTACATTGTGCCAGGTTCTTGCAGGCAGAACTACCCTGAACAATAGGGAGTGCATTTCTCTGAAAGTCTGGCTATACTATAAATCATGTATGTGAAATACATATTGCTTTCAATACTTAAAATGGTAACATCTAATACATCATGGGTTACACCAGGCAGTATTATAGGAAGCCGACGTGCAGGCAAAAGGAATGATCACATTTCTAAGTCAATGAAAGACCTTTTTTTTAATGACCTGATTTTGCTTTACAAATTTATTCCTGTTACAACTAGTTGTAAAGAGACCATACAAAAGCCTGATACTAAAATCTCATGACTTACCTTTCACCACTCTCACCAGAGAAAGCAGGCAACCTAAATTTTCTTATGCACAGCTATGCTTCATCCATGTTTGTGACCAGCTATTTTTTTCAAAACAATCATAATTTCATATTTTTTTGACATTTTATGACTTGTATTTTATCATGTCATGTCCTTTCACTATATAAAAATATTTCTTCGCCATTAGTTGTAGAAATTTTCTTAGAAACTTCCAGGAAGGGTCCATATCTTCCCAGGCTTGAGTTACTTCCTGCTGCTGACTCCAGTCACTTCCTAAGATTTTTTGTTTCAGGGTGCTCATCCTGCATAGCATTTCTCAGAATACGGGATCTCACATATCCATTTAAGTAACTGGAATAACTCCAGTTTAAGCACAAATTTAATGCAGAAAATTCTTATGGCTAACATTATTTATTTGCTCAGATAAGATGACTAGAGAGTGCCTTCTGGGTTTATAGTCTAGGCACCTAAAATTTGGATTACACTGAATCAAGTCTAGACTGAGCAGCTTCTTTGCAGAAGCAGGAGACACAGTGAATTAGTAAGAAAGTGGTAGGAAGAGAAATTAGGAACAGGACTAACAGGATCCCTCAGCACAGCAAAGTCCAAGCACCAAGATACCGTCTTTATCAAGCATGCTGCAGATCATGACAGCAGTCAGCAGCTGGAAGAGATGTAAGTGGGATACAGACATGCAATTTGTCCACCTTTATGGGCAGTGTGGGCTGGTCTTGAGAAAGTGTGAAGGGGCTACTGACCTGTTGTGGCATAGGAAAGGCTGGGGCTTCTTGCGCTGGAGTTCACCAACAATCTTGGTAGAAGAATTTTGGGAGTTAGCAAACATTTATGTCTGCATAAATGCACTTTCTACAAGAGAAAGAGAGAAAGACAAAAAGACAGAAAGAAAGAGAGAGAGAAAGAATGGGAGAAGGAAAGAAGGAAAAAGAAGGAAGGAAGGAAGGAAGGAAGGAAGGAAGGAAGGAAGGAAGGAAGGAAGGAAGGAAGGAAGGAAGAAAGGCAGGCAAAAATGAAACATCACTGGAGGACTGGGCTCATTTTCCTGGTCCATATGGATAGCTTTATTTCTCTGTTACTCCATCTCAGAGAAGTAGGCAGGCATTCAACATAGTACCCTGGGAAAACAGAGGAGAGCCACTCTGTGATTCAGATTGGATAGCTGTACAAGGCAATACAGAGTCATGATGTGCCTTTGCTCTGAATCTCCTGCCAAACTGACTCTAAAGTAATTATTGTTGCATTCATGATCATTTTATTCCAGCTAACGGTGTGCTAGTTATTTTTAAATTGATTTATCCTCATCTACTACCAGTTTCACAGTAAATGCATGTATTTTTTCTAGTTTAGCAAGGATTGGGCTTTTTTATTCCATGTTAATCAGATAATAAATCAAATTCACACATGAAGCAGCACATGTTTCAGGTTCTGTTGCATAAAATCACTCTAGAGAAGCCACGTTTCCAGGGAAGGCATACTACACAAACAGTGTGCATATAGGCACTAGTGTGCCATTACTAAGACATAATCTTGCAGGATCTTCCCACAGGACAGAAACATTGTTTTCATTTGCTCTGTCTTGCTTTATTAGATTATATTATTTATAATGTGATTCATGTTTGAGTCTGAACCTGTGCAGACTAAAAAGAGTGCTATTTGGTACAATTATTATTGCCCATATTCTGTCCTGACCATGAGCATTCCACATGGGGACATGAGGGGTAAAAAAAGCCCACCTCATTATCCTTACATAGAGAACATAAAAGCCAGCCTTCATCTGGCGAGCGGAAATTCTGCTTCCTTACCTGCTCTCTTGGGTTTGTACATCCATTAAGTAGTCATTGGATAAAATACAGAAGTATTCCTGGGAGCAGAGCTGTAGTCCCTTACCTCACAAATGAGTGCTCTCGTCACAGGGCTAGAGCATCACACTCGCTCTTGTGTGCTCTTTCTGTCCAAATAAATCTTGAATTCCTTCTGCACAGTGGCACACCTTCAGCAGAAGGGATATGCCTGCCTTTCCTCCCCAGGCAGCTTGTATTCCACTGGCTTTAACTGAAATTCGGACCCCTGTAGGAGATGGGATTGAATATGTGTCTTTTTCTTTTTTTTTTTTTTTTTTTGTAATAATAACTTGACCCACTGAGGTGCAAGAACAGATTTTGCTTTATTTGTACTTTAGATCAAAGGGTCTGATGCAACAGTACTTTAAAAAGATGCAAATTTTGTTGGGCTGTTTTAGGCTCCCTCAGTGATGGTGGACACAAGATTGACCCTGTCTAAGGCAAAGCTAGATAGCTGGGAAACTTGAAAGACACAGTGTAGTTTGTGAGGTAGACACCTCCAGAGTTAGCTGGCAACTGAGAACAGAGTCATAATTTAGGACTTCAGTGACTAGCTTCTGCCCTAGTCTTGCTTGCTGTAAATCCTTTATTGGATTTGGCCCTTACACACTGTGGGCATCCTTTAGGAGTACTATGATTTTATAGTAGAAGTATAGCAAACTAGCAGATCCTTCAACCAATATTCTCTCCAGATGAAAACAGCTCATTCAAACAATCCCTTCCTATTAAATCTACAATCTCATTATAATTTTCTTTTATAGCCTACTCTAGAAATACAATGACGAAGATTAAATGAATCATGTTCTGCTGTGCCTTAAATATATCATGCAATTTAAATGAAAAATGTAGTGGAATGTAACAAGCTCTCTGGTTTAAGTTCTGCAATATTTGCATTCTTATCTTTGTTTTAGAAAGATGTGCCTGATACTTGAGTATACTCAGAAGCAATAGAATCAGGTAGATTTAAGATTGTGATGGAAATAAGATATTCACACTGACATATCATATGAATTGCAGATTTGAGTGACAATGTCCGTTATTTAGCAGAGATGTCTCTGAGACAGAAATTGAGAACATTAAAACACAGACTATTATCTGAAAAGTGTGATTGTGAAACTATTGGTGGAGAATATCTACCAATTATTAATTAGTTCTTACAATTATATGGTAAAAAAAGATAATGAAGTCATGCCAGAAATCGTTTGTAACTGCTTAGGAGTATATTTTTAAACAAATGATTCTAATAAATATAAAAGAGGTATTTTAAAATTAATTTAAGTATTTCATGGTGTTACATTTTCACTTTAATAGTAATTTACAAATTTCTCACACTATTTATTTAATGTAATTTTACTGAAAAATAAAAGAAGATCTTTTCAGCAGAATCTTATTCTGATTCCATTAACATTTTTAAGAAGTCTACAAAAAAAATTACAGTTTATTTGTGTATATGAAGATATGTTATCAAGAATTATACAGTCTGTCACCTTGCTGAAATAGCCAAGCATGAAGAAACGTGCAAGTCAAGTGGGGAAAAACAATTAGCATTGACATCTCCAATATTGCATGATCCTACCTGACATACCTTTTTTCTCAAACCAAGGCTTCTCTTTTATTGAGCTGCAATAAAAAGGTATTTGTTAAGGCTAGATTGTTGTAAACACTGTTATTGTTATCATGCTAATTTTAGGACTGATCTGGTAACCTATTATATGCTCACCCATTTCGCAGACAGAATAGGTTCCAAGTCAAGTGTAGTCACAGTGTTAAAATACTGAATGGATACACCTAGTGCTCTAGGCATCTCACATTTCCAAATGCAAATTTATATTCTTTTACATAGCTACTTCACATCTTCATGTTTCGCTGTTTGAATTCCTTATTGCTATGTCATAAGAACACAAAGATATTGAGAAACTTAGGAACACCAGTGGCAGAGCTCTTCTCCTCATAATACTGCTGCTAGTGAATGGACACTTCTGCTGAAATTCAAGTAGGTCTTACTGAATAGAAAATCGTTTCCTGACTGTAAGATTGTGGATAAAATTCCTGAAAAAGTTAGATAATGAAATGTATTTGAGTTTTATCCTTCACAATTAGCCTATCTGTAAGAGAGATTTAATATTGTCTTTTACTTGGCAGAAAATTGGCCAAAAATATTTCTGAGACTATGAAAAAAGTACACATTTTTGGGGTATCTGCTTAAGTGTTTAGTTGTGTCCCTCTACTGACAGAATTAAAATCAGCTTGTTGCTATTATTTTACGTATTTCTTCTCTCTCTTTCTATTTCTTCTCTCTCTTTCTCTCTACGTTTCTTATTTATCTTTTCAGGAGTTCAGGAAAGTCAGATTTTAGGAAAAACTAAAAGTATTTTTTTTAAATCAAGGGAAATATGTATTTAATTAAGATATCTCTTCAGATATTGATTCCAAGAATTTATGTCCAGATAATATGACTCAAAAAAAAAAAAAAAAAAAAAAAAAGACAAGGCTATAAAAACCTGCAATATTCAAATATCATGGCAATCCAAGGTACAAATTCATACAAGTGAAATGGACCTGTCTTCAACTTGTGATCCTTCAAATCTCCAGTGAGATAGAAAACATGATAATCCATTATTAAATACAGCAACAAGTGAACAAAGTAAGAGCCATTTGTCCACATATTTCAGACTGGCTGAAAGTACTGCTCAGCACTAGGAACAATCTAGATGAGTTCTGGCCTACATTCAGTCAGTTACATCATGAGCCACACGAAGAACAAATCTGATTCATACTTGTAATTGCTTTGATCTCATTAACTGCAAGCATAATTCAGTTTGTGATTTTTTTTTTTCTTTCCCCAAGGAACTGGACTGGGCTTTAAAAAGAAAAAAAACTTGTGCCAATATTGCCTTGACACTCTTATATTTCCATATTCTAGCAAAGGCCACAAAAAACTCATTGTCATTTTAGAATTAAATTTCCACCAAGAATAACAGAGAAAGTTATGCCAAGAACCACCATATCCTTCTGCTAGACTACTCTTCTTTTAGCCATAATGTCAAAAAGCAACTAGGAAAATTTAAATTTCTCTGTGCCATTGGCTAGGACATCAGGGCTTGTTATCACCAGATGCTGAAAAGACTTAACATCTATCAAACACCTCATAAAATCGGGTCCTAAATTTTTTCTTTACACATGATCCAAATATAAGAGGAACACAAAGGAACAGTGCCTCCATTGGCCCTTTTTCACTCTTTAAGTCGAGCAAATTAACATGTTCAGTGCAGCCAAAAATAATCAGATAGACCTGGAGACAGATCACATGAGAGTCTGACACTGCTTCCCAGCAAATGCAAGAGACACACAGAGTTTGCATACTGGCTTAGTAAGAAGGAACTAGCAGTGCAAAGAAGAGAATTGCAGGCATCACAAAACTTTTAAACAGACAGATAGTCCGTCAATTATTTAGTTAAACTATGTATTGAATAGAAGATACCTGGAGTAAAATCAAAGATATTCTGTTGCATGTTTAAAAACTTTTTTCTTCTGGCTAAAAGATGACATGGAATAATCTTGAGGTTACTTGGAAGAAGATGCCCACACTCACCTTCATTACCACCTATTTTCAGGTAGTTGTAGAAAGTATTAAGTTCTCCATTCAGTCTCCTTTTTGCCAGACTAAACAGCCCCAGTTTGCTCAGCCACTTCCATGAGGCTTGTGCTCCAGGCCCATCAGCAGCTTCGTTGCCCTTCTCAGAACTTGCTCCAGCACCTCAATGTCTTTCTTACAGTGAGTGGCCCAGAAATGAACATAGGCTTCAACATGCAGCCTTACCATCCCTGAGTACAGTGGGACTATCACTACCCTAGTCCTGCTGGCCACACTAGTTCTGATACAAGCCAGGATGCCCTTGGTGCTCCTGGCCACCTGGGCACACTGCTGACTCATATTCAGCCTCTGACAATCAACACCTACAGGTACATTTCCACCGGGCAGTTTTCCAGCCACTCTTCCCCAAGCCTGTAACGTCGCATGCAGTTGTTGTGACCCAAGTGCAGGACTCGGCACTTGGCCTTGCTGAAGCTCATGCAATGGCCCTTGGCCCAGCAATCCAGCTGGTCCAGATCCCTCTGTACGGCCTTCCTATCCTCAGGCAGATCAACACTCTCACCCAAATGGGTGTTGTCTACAAACTTACTGAGGGTGCACTCAATCTCCTTGTCCAGATTGCTGGTAAAGATATTAAGCAGAACTGGCCGCAGTACTGAGCCCTGGAGAACACCACTTCTGACCAGCTGCCAACTAAATTTAACTCTGTTCAGCACAACTCTTTGGGCCCAGCCATCCAGACAGTTCTTTATCCATTGAAGAGTATGCCCATCCAAGCAACAGGCAGCCAATTTCTCTAGGAGAATGCTGTGGGAAACAGTGTCAAAGGCTTTACTGAGGTCTAGGTACACAACATCCACAGCCCTTCCCTCATCTACTAAGCAGGGCAAACTTGTCATAGAAGGAGATCAGCTTAGGTAAGCACGACCTACCTTTCATAAATCCATGCTGATGGGTCCTGATCGCTTGGTTGTCCTTTATGTGCAGCATCATGGCACTCAGGATGGTCTGCTTCACAATCCTCCCCATCATCAACATCAGACAGACAGGTTTCGTTTCCCAGATCCTCCTTTCAGTCCTTCTTGTAGGCAGATGTCACATTTGCTAATTTCCAGTCAACTGAGACCTTCCTGCTTAGCCAGAACTGCTGATAAATGATCGTAAGTGGCTTAGTGAGCACCCCCGCCAGCTCTGTCAGAACTCTTGGATAGATCCCACATTGCCCCAT
Organism: Nesoenas mayeri; assembly: GCF_963082525.1. Taxonomy (NCBI): domain Eukaryota; kingdom Metazoa; phylum Chordata; class Aves; order Columbiformes; family Columbidae; genus Nesoenas; species Nesoenas mayeri. The sequence goes on along the minus strand of NC_137542.1, from coordinate 53,456,830 downwards.
AGACCTGTGTGTGTCTTAGTGGTGTAGTAGGTGACTAACGATTTCCCCTGGGATTATGGCTGCTTCATTGTGCCTCCTGTCCCTGTCTTCCTGTTATGGGAGCTGGATACCCAGAGAACAACAGGTTTTACTATAATAATTGAGGGAAAGAAGGCTGTCAGTACCTCATCCTTTTCCTCATCCTTTGTCACTATGTTTTTGCCTTACATACAATAAAGAATGGAGATTGTCCTTAGCCCTTCTTTGGTTGTTAATGTGTTTGTTGAAACATTTTTATTGTCTTACAACAATAGCTAGGTTATTTTCTTGTTGGCTTTTGTCCCTCTAATTTTCTCCCTGCATAATCTTAAAACATCCTTGTAGTCCTTTTGAGTTGCCTGCCTCTTCTTCCAAAGGTCATAAACTCTCATTTTTTTTCTTGAGTATTTTATTGTCACTGTTTTTACCAGTAGTAGTAGTAGTAGTAGTAGTAGTAGTAGTAGTAGTAGTAGTAGTAGTATATTAATATTCTTATCTTACTAAGTATATTATTCCTTTGTATACAAGCAATTGTCTTTTAAATATACAGATCTCATCATGTGTTCATGCAAAAAATAATCCCATGTTCATTTTAAAAAGCAGCTTGCTATGTGTTGATGACCCAGTCCACTGAAGAGTCCTTTACAGGAGATGGGGAGCAAGCAAAAGGTTTGTTTTATTCATCAAAACAGCAACAATGAGAACAAAGATGTCAAAAAAGAAGAAAATCAGAGAACATCTTATTCTGTTTGTCATTTAAGTGACATTAGTTTTTCTTTCTCATTTATTCTCTTTTTGTTCCCTTTACTGATTAGGAAATAAATATACATTAAATGTTTTCTGTCCTTTAAAAGGCAGAATCAGACCTATGATTTGTTTTGTTTTGGTTTCTTTCTTTGTTTAAATTTTAGAGGCTGATCATAGACAGTGAGGTATTTCTACCTGTTTCTCCTCACTGGAGGAATTTTGAGGCCTTGTCATTATCAGAAATTTCAGCTGCCGTCACTCTCTCATGGTATACAATTGAGGGAGATCTTTAATGTAGATGCAGTGCTCTAATGCAGAGCAAGTCTTAAGTCAGTAACAAATTTATATAATGTAGGCTGCATCGCAGTATCTGCTGTTTACATAACAGACTGCTGATCTCTGCAGGCTGTGACTGATGTGTTGCTGATGCTGCTGTTCTGCCTGACACTCATGCAAGGTAAAGATATCCTATCGAGGTATAGAACAGAATTTGGACAGACACAGTGTAGAGGGAAATGACATTGAATAAGTGCTTGTGAGATTTAGCCACCTTCAAAGGTTCTCTGTAGCCAGAACTGAGCTTCTAAGTGTTGAGTGGACTCTGAGAACAAGGCATTTGACATGCTGACCTTTTCAATGAAGGTCAAGTCCATCATTTTGGTAGTGTTGAGTGTTTCTCCCCACTTACCTCACCCCTTCTCTCTCTAACTTGATTTTCTACTAGGTATCTTATTTGAATGAATATTTCAAGAGGTCAAGGTGGACAATGTTCAATGACTAGCACAGTTCTGAAAATGTCATACATTCTTACTTTCATCTGCTGACTAAACTCAGCTGTAACTTGGATATCATGGTCAAAAACTGTGAAAATTTTTCCTTCGTATAGAATTTAGAAGATTTGATCAACTGACTTTGTAGATTAGCTAGCATAATACTTTAAGGACATATTTAATTGGATCACAGCTTGAAGTGGTAGCAAACTGAGTTTGCCCTTTGCCTTAACGTACCTAGGAATGCTGATCTATATTCCTGATTGCTATTGAATTTTCTAGATTTCATTATAAAATCAATAACCGTTGCACATGGTAAAATAGTTTACAAGAGCTGTAACATATTGTGGACTTCTGAAAACATACTGAGCTCACTGAAGCCACCCAGGCAGCCAATTAGCAGAAAACATCTATTAAGGAAAAACAGGGCAGTCCCATTGACTGCTATTGATTTTCTTAGCCCTGTGAAAAGACAATCAATTAGATAAAGAAGGCTAATGTTACAGCTGCAATTTAATAACCCCTAAAGAAAGGAGGTGGGCTATTGATTCCTGACATGGAATGCAGAGCTTATTGAAATATACTGAACTTCACCTGTCTTATAATCAGGCCTTGAGGAAAGAGGAAGGTCTTTTTGGGCTTGAATGTAACTTGTGGCTTAGAATCTCAACTATTAAACTGGTTTGGTGATGTCAGACCTAAGAGATGCAAATGAAACAAAACTTCAGAGGAAACACAAGCCCAGGGTTGAATACTAAATGACAGGAGCTATTGACAGACACTGTCTTGGTGAAGGTTGTTTCTCTTTTTCATATAGAAAGCACCAGAGTACCACCTGTCATTTTCAAAAGCAAAGTCAGTTTTGCCAACCAGCCGTGAATGACAAATAAAGCTTTATATGAAACACAAGGGCATATTATGTGCTATTGTGTGTTCTGCTAAGTGCTAATTTATCTGGCTTGTTCTCTTCAGCAAACACACGCACAGACACATGAAATAATCCATCTAATTATGTAGCTATTTAGGAGAAAAACAAAGCAAGGTGTTTTTGTCTGATACAGAAGGTACATGATACAACAAAGGTTTCAACAAAACCTAACACAGTTAATGAAAATAAATGAAGTGCTGTAAGCTGTAACAGTTTTAGGACAAATAAACTTTTGCCAGTTTTATATGTAGGGTAGACCCAGCTGCTTTTCATAAATAGATGAGTACTTTCTTTCATTTTTTGATAGTCCCTAATTGGAAATGGCTAATAGGCCTTGTGGCTTTTCACTATAAAATCTGGTCTAAAATACCTTATATAGATATTTTCTTTATACTTTTTTTCTGTTGCTTGTATTGGATCCTTTTTCTCTCATTATATATATGCTCTTTTATTTTTTTTTTTTTTTTTAACCATCAGACAGCTGCTATTCACAATAATTGCCAGGGCAGTCAATTATACTTTAAATAGGCCTACTTGAGGGCAAATGAGCGTATGGTGGTCTAAATTGTGCTGGAGACATATTATACACAAAGACTGTCATTTCAAGCATCTGGTACATGACAAATATTATTTAGAAGCGGTGCAGTACCTATATAGTATGTGTACTCATTACTATATCAATATAGCAATAGCCAGTGTACTGTGTTTGCATGTTTTGTAATGTAGGTGCATATATGTATATTTGTACACACACACACAGATAAACACATACACATATAGATGTATATAAAGTGCACACAAATGAATGCCTAGACTGTATGGCAAATACCTTATTATCTGAAATTCATGTCTGTCATTATAAACTGAGAGAGGGTGCAAGGGAAACAATATAACAAGGTTTTTCAAAGATTTACTTTTTCCTAGTATTATAGAGTAGTATGGAATTGGACACAAGGAATATAGTTAATTTGTGAAATCAGTAATTTTTCTTCTTTGACTGTGTATGCATTATAGCCACTCTTCCTTTACTAAGGTAACATTAATGCCCAGGAAAAGTGAGACAGAATAGAATAACTTTAAGAACAAGGTGGTTAAAGCTGCATAAAAATGTGCAACCTATCTCAAGGCAGCACCATGAATAAGATTATGTGAGTAATGATGAACCAGTAAAAATCCAAAATATCAGGATAGAGCATTTAGACAAAAAAAAAAAAAGAGTGACCGAAACCATCTAAAATGTATTCACTTTTGTGGGTTATTTTCATATGGAAACACCTTTAAAAGATTAAATATAAACAAAATTTTGTAGTTAAGGAAATAAAGCAACAAATATGAAAACTGGAATTAATTTTTATAGTGCCATTAAGTTCTTGAGATATGACAATTTACATTGGAGGGGCTAGTTCTGAGAGATGCTGAACATTTCCTGTTGGTTCCCTTGGGAGCACTGAGTATTGAGCTCCTTATAAGACCAGGAGGCTCATAATGATTTAGTTCTACAGAAGGGAGTTAGAAAATCCACCACTGCATAGTTGAAATAATACAGGTAAGATGCATCTTACTATATCCATTCTGAAAAGGAAGAATGCACACAACAATAAGCCTAAAAGTTCGTCCTGTAGATGTCTCATTATCGGTAACTAAAGCTGTAGCTCAAAATAGCCTTTTATTTTTAATGTATAAAATTAAAAAACAATCGCACAGGATAGGTAGTACAGTAGGAAAGTGAGTCAAACAACACACAGAAGCTTACAGATAAAATTTTTGAAAACAGATAAAAACAAATTTTGGGGACAGGAACTAAAAAAAGGAAAGTTCATTAGCAAATAAGAAGGCTGTAAAAGGCAATTCAATGCACACCAAAATTGTGAACTTAGCAACATACAAAAGAACTAAAAGTGTTTGCAGGAAATATACCCATTTAATATTAAATTTCTTGCAGACTCAATTGCATCACTTTCAAATACGACATATTATTAGTAAATGTTCGAATTATCAAAGAATCATACTCAAAACCAGTGAATTTCATATGCCTTTAAAACTTTGTAAAAAGCTCATTGTTTCTAAGTCATTGGCCATTTTACAGCTGTGACAAGAGTAAGGAAACTTTTTTTTTCCAAATTAAAGGTGTATTTCTTGATGATTTAAACATGAGTTTTATGCACAGCAAGAGCGAAATGTATGAAAGGACTTGAGTGCCTGCATCCAAAATCCAGTCTTGAAAAATAATCTGTTCAGCCATCACTTGATCTTGCAAACCTAAATTCAGTTGATGCCTTAGGATTTCAGTTCTTGTTCTCCTTCCATATTTCCAATAGGACTGAGGAGCTAAGCAGATTTCTTGTGACCTAATGTTTATCTTCAGTAAAACTGAAGGTATCTCTCCTCAGCAAATACCCAAAGGTCTCTACCTGTCAGTATTCTGCAAATGCACCTTTCATATACCCTTGAGGTCTCTACAGCAGGCAGGTATGACCACAGGTTACTTTTAGAGCATGATGATAAAGAGACCTTCTTTTAGGTAGTAGCATATGTACACAATAGTTGAAGTACATGTTTGGCATGTAGGAGACCACATCTGAGCAGAGTTTATTTACATCTTCCATTTGCTAAGACAAACCCAAGCACCAACTAATAGCATTTGTGATTGAAAGGCTGTTCCCCACCTGTCTTCCTGTATTTATAGCTCTGCATAGAAACCGTTAGGATTCAGCAGGACAAAGTGGACTCTAGTGAGTGTTACACATTGACTGGAGGATTCTGGCATGGGAAGAGGGAGACCTTGCCCTTGATCTCTGACCTCAAGCTTTCTTGTGTATTTTAAGTGACACAGTCACTGAGGAAAAAACACCACCCAGAAAAATAAAAAGTGGTAGTGGAAGTAGAAGTTTGTCCTAGGACACCTCCATGTTTATGTGAATACCATAACCACTAAGCAATCGAATACTGCTTACTCATACACCCACTTCTTTTCCAGACTTCTTGCATATCTTAAACTGGAAAGGTTAGTGTAGAAGAAAAAGTCTTCATTTCAGAAAAATAAGACTTATTCTTCAGTCACACTGTAAATAGTTAATAAGAGAATTAAGTAAGTGCAATCATTTTTCTTTCTGTGCTGCATAAAACTTAAGAAAAATATGTCTTGAAAAAAATCTCTGAGCAGGAAGAGATAAAAGTATTAGGAAGCCTGTATGTCACAGTCAATTAGAAAGGTACCTTCTTATCATTACTGCTGATCATAACTGAAGGAAATGGACCCTCCCAATTGGCAGAAATTAGTTAAACAAGCTTAGACTAAATTCAAGTGCCATCTGTTCAGTGCTCTAGAAACACAAATTATAAAATCTGTATTAATAACTAGAGAGAAGGTAATTAAAAGGTTTAATGTGATTTTGCTTTTGATAGAAAAGATTCAGTTCTAAATCTGAAAGAGGTTATTCTATTTATAACCTCTTCTGGCCTTTGTAATTCCTCCTCTGTATAGGCTGTTTTATTTTTTATATTGTCATCAAATGGAATAAATAAGCATAAAAATGATACTGTAGGAATTTTAAGTGTGTAATATATGGGTTGAGGTTGGATCAGTGTAGCAGTTCAGAACCTCAAGGTTTAGAGGCTTTCTAATCTACTAGAGGAGTATGTTTCTACACAGGCTGAACATACCCAATGAGTAGGAAAGAACTGGCATCAAAGGATGCTTTCTCTTACAAAGTACAATAGATGTAGAGAAGTTACAAACATTAGGGGAAAAGAGAAGGATAATATAATGAAAAACCAAGCAAGACAAATTCCTAACATTCAGCTAGATGTTATGAGAGGAGGAAAATATATGTATGTGCCTGGTTCACAATAGCACCTGCACGAAGCCATTTGAAGTTAGTAAACAAAATGTCAGGATCATAATATGTCTTGACCAAACAATGAAGCAGGGAAGTAGCATTTGAGAACAAGTCTTATGAGGAGCAGCTGAGGGAACTGGGACTGCTTAGCCTGGAGAAAAAGAATCTGAGGGGAGACCATATCCTTCTCTACTACTATCTGAAAGGAGGTTGTAGCATGTAGGGTCTTGGTCTCTTCGTTCAAGTAGCAAGTGATAGGATGAGAGGAAATGATGAGGGAAGTTTCAAAATGGATATCAGGAAAAATTTCTTAATGGAAATGTTTGTCAAGCACTGGAACAGGCTGCCCAGGAAAGTGATTGAGTCACCATCCCTGGAGGTATTTAAAAGGCATATAGATGAGGTTCTTAGAGACATCATTTCCTGCCAGTGCTAGCTTAATGGTTGGACTCAATGATCCTGAGAGTCTCCTATAACCAGAATGATTCTGTGATTCTATGATTCTGTAACTACAAAACAGAAGACTCTATGTTTGTACAACTTAAAGTTATATGCAACATTACTATGGGTACAAATGTAAGCAAATTTACAGCTCTCACTCTAACTCTGCAGGACAAAATACAGCAATGCCATAAGTTTCAGTTTGCTCTGGCTGAGGTCTGAACCAACAAGCCCTGAGGTCTCTCAATCTAAAATCCACATTGGCCTATGCTGGGCAGCTGGATGGAATCGCTTTTTGGAGCCAACTTTTGTGCTTGAACAGTAGGTCATGGGTTGACTCTGGCCAGCAGCAAACACCCACAGCGTTATCACTCACTCAGTGCCCTTTCATGGTTGGACAGGGAGAGAACAGGAAAAGCAAAAGTGAAAAACTCATGTATCAAGATAAATATGGCTTAATAAGTGAAGAGTAAAAGAAGGGGACAAAAAAGGTGATGCAAAGTCAGACAGTTACTACCTCCCACAAATCAGCTGTTTCCCAGACAATCTCTGAGCAGCAGCTGCCTTGGAAGTCAATGTAGAGTAGGCATGCTCTGAAACTGCTTAGTGTTCCCTGGAAACACAGAGTGAAATGCCTTAGTTCTGGTTCACCATTTGGCACAAACTGGAAGTAAGCGTCAAGCTGCTGAGAGCTTGCTTTCCAATAAAAATAAAGATACATTGTATGTTCTGTAGCCACTGGGGCTATAAAACAGGTAGGCAGTAGTTGTCTGAGATGCAGCTTTGGTCCCCATGTTTGGTCTCCAGGTTAGGCAGCTAAAACTTATTTTAAAATCTAACTCAAATGGTTCAGAAAAGGACATTCCACTTTTGGTTCTAAAAACAACTCTTCTTTAACTACAGGACACATTTTGGAAAAATATTTTCTCTCTAAAATCCAAATCAAAGTTTAAGAGGACCAAATTCACAACCTATGTAGTCATGCAAGAAATATTTAAAAAATAATTCTACAATAAAGCCTATAGCTTCTCCTGAGTATATAAGAAATGGTAAATGATTCAAGTATTTTGACTCACCTTTTTACTAATGACAGAATAAGGAAAAAGACAACTGTCATTCTAATTTTGGAAAAGGAGGTATGTTTTGTCAATAGGAAGCAAATATTTTTGAAAAAGATATCTGTTTTAAAAGGTAATATTCCTTTGAAGAGTACGGCATGCTATGTTGGTCAAGAATTTACAACTGTGTCTGAAATAGTTAGTGCAAAACTGTCTTGTTTCTTCTGCTTTGTAGAGGCAGAGTACACTAACGAATTATTATACCAATAGGTTTCCACATAAAATATCTAAGGTCATTTGTGAAAAGAAGACTATAATGGAAAAACAGTTGGTCTGTTAAACACAGAAACAAACCCAAATAATCCTCAACGTGCTTCCAGGTATTGTCTTAATTGAATAATTAATTTGCGTTACATACAAAAATATTAGATTTCTCCACTTGAACTCATGGAATAAAGTGACCATTCCTTCCTCTGTTACAGTCTTAAATTACTGTATAACAGAAAACTCTGAAACAAAATGTTGTCATGTTGGAGATAAAAATACTTCCAAATAAGAAAAAGAACATACCAGAAAGGTGTACTGAGAATCGACTAACAACTTTGTCTTAGGTACACTGTATTTCTATAGATTGTAAACTGAGCACATTGTATAGTTCAAAATGAAAAAAATGTCTGAGAAGTTTTGCTTTTTGTTCTGTTTGTAAATTGTGCAAATCTGTGAATTAATTGCAATTTTCTTGCATATGTTTGTTATTCCTAATTGTACATCAAATAATGCCTGCATAATTGTTGAGCCTGAACTGATTTATAAATGGCTTTTTGCTGGTGCTCAACATTTGACACAGGCTGTGGCTTGATGTTTTGAACTGCCTCCTTGCTCAGAATGAACCTGACAGCTCCAAACCTCTGGCACCGTGGAGGTCAGGGAAATTACTGCAGCTGAAGAACGGATTGAACATTCAAAAAAAATACTTCCTTTCATTTCTGCCACCAATGAAAAATACTCAGAAACATGAAGAACACCACAATTTTTAATAAAGAAAATTATGAATATTCTTGGTTTCCCAGCCTCCCTCTACACTTTCCCTTTTACTCTCTAGATACCTACACTGCTTCCCTTCGGTAGTTGTTATCCTCATATCTATTTTATGTCATTCAGTTTATTTGTATTATTCAAAACTGTCCAGATTTCCCCAAGCTGAGATGATTTCTATGACATTTGCCACATCCCGTACACTTGATTCTGATCATTATATAGTAATTTTCTTTAGTTAAACTTGTTCCTGTTTTGACAAGATTTATGAGGCATGACTAGTTTCTAATTGTATAGGGATAAAAATTTAGCATTTTTTAGGATGCACTGTAATTCATAACAGTATCAAGATGTCATAGAGAAAAACAGAATTAAAAACACTATTAATATGGACACCTTACTGGAATAATACATGAATTGTAACAAACAAGACAGTAGTCCCTGAAGGCAAGTTTCTCTCGCAATTCAATAAAATCTGCTAAGTAAATACTTCATTATTTAGTGTGAAAATTTTCATTCCTTTTAACCAAAAACTGAACTTTTAATGAAAGTTTGAATTCAGAAAATGTCAGTTGTCTATTGCTAGCAATCAGTTTCTTACTTGGAATATTTGCATTGTATTGCTCATTTGCTGGAAGATAAATGTAAGTAGGATTTAGTGTATTATTAGTAGTACAGAACGTTCAAAGAATGGATTAAAGAGTTCTACTCTGGTTTCTTTAAGGACATTAGGCCTTGTCTTAGATTTTAGGAATAGTCTTAGCCACTCTGGTTTCTACATATTCATATAGACTTCAAAGATTAAAAATAACAACATTAAGCTATGAAAATCCCTAAATGATCTGGTCAGAAACAGAAAGTGAACTTAAGAGGCTGTAGTTCATCTAATAAATCAAAAATCGTCAATAATTTCTTTTTTTCTGTTTCCTCTTTCTGAGCCCTTGATCTGGTGGATATGCAGGAAAGAGAAGATCACTTAAACCATTTTGGAGGTTGCATGTTATTCAGCGCATTCACCTGGAGAGTCTTGCTTGTTGTGTAGAGCCATTGATATGTTCCTCACTTACGTGCTTGCTGATGGTGGAACAATATTGTTAATTCAGTCTGTGATTAATTCTTCACTGGTGTCCAGAACTACAATGCTCTTAAGGGATGGGAACATGGGAAACACCATTCTTTCCCACACCTGAACACAGCTGTGTCAATTCTTGAGACAATCCAATTCTTCATTAGCAACTTGTGCAAAAGTTATAGAACTTTGGACCACATATCCTATTTAGATGTCCTTATAAAGGCCATAAGAAAGTACGTTGTCAATGTAAAGGTGTGGTTTTCATGTGGAAGCCTCCTGGGTGACTGATCATGTCTTTTAAAGGCAGCATAAGTAGTCAAAGAGTCAAAGTACACCATATGGTTGAAAACTTTAATGTAAACATCAATAAACAGGGCTGAATAAAGACTCTCAGCTTGCACAACACTTACCACAAGAGGAATGGTCACAGATACATTAATCAGAATCCAAAACATACTAATTTCTTCTTGGCTGAAATTTAACTCTTCTAATGAAGAGTCATTCCAGTCAGTTGCACTTTCAGGGAGTGAAAGGGAACTCAATTTGCTCATTCTGCAGTTAAAAAGAAAAAGAGATACCAAATTATCCCAAAGCTACAAAATAGGAAAATGACTTTTTCTTCTGGTGTCACTAAAGAAAAAAAGCTCTGAAAGATCCTTAAGGAAATGAAGAAAAAAAAAAAAAGTACTTTACCACAAAAAAGTTCTGCAGAGAATCCTCTCAAAATTCTTATGCAGCTAAAATTGATATTTCTTGGAAATGATGTTAGTCCTCATTTTTGAAGTTACATTGAAAGAAAAATAGTGAACACAGCACATAGAATACAAGGATTTCAATACTTCATTCTGTGTTATGAGTTTGCAAACATAGATTATGATAAGTCAGACTGAGACTTATTCCAATTAAATTACTCTATATTGAGGAATATAAGAGTTCATTAATTAAATAAAAGAATTTCTTAGATCTCTAATTTAATCTAAATGGTAGGGTAAACACCCTCAAAACTTAGAAGGTACTTGAAACTTAAGCTATTATTCTCCTCTTAGTTGGTAATAAAATGAAGATATTTGCATATTTCTAAATTCTGAGCATATATAATTAAAAAAATCCCACATGCACAACACTGAAAGGTAGTGAAAGGAGTTCCTAGAGTTCTTGGTTTAAGAGTACAGAAAGAACCAGGAAAACAAAACAAAAATTATTTTCCCTCATATTGACTTGAAACTTCATTACAATTCAAGTGAAAGTGAAAGTATCTGAGAACAGCCAGCAGAGATGCACTAAAGGACAAACTGTGTTTAATAAAACTGATTGCTTCCTAATGATGGAATGAGTGGCTTTATGGAATAGGTAAGAAAGTGTCTCTTGTCTACAGTGGGCCTTTCAGCACAATATCTCATTGTATCCTGTTAGACAACCAGAGAAGAAATTAATTGGATGGTGAAGTACAAGGTGGCTAAAAAACAGCTTGACTGTCAGTTACTAAAGGGTTGTGGCAAACAGTTCAAATACTACCTGGAAATTGCTTAACAGTTGTACTACTAAAGGGCTGAGGCAGCCAACAGTTTTTAATCTTTATCTTCATCTGGGATAATGGCACTCTCAGCAAGTTTGTGAACAGCACTAAACTGAGGGGAGGTTTTTGTACCCAGGATGCCAGAATCACTGCTCAGAGGATCCTCAGGAGGCTGGAGGAGGAAGGAACAATGGTGGAAATTCCCTTTATACTTTCCTCTATAAGCTTGGTTAAACATTAGATCAGGCTATTGGTGAAGATTATCTGTGATCAGAAAAAAAACCACATTCAAGTGCAAAATAAAACCTGCAATTCTGAGACTATCTAGCCCACATTTTTATTATTTAAAGTTGTATTTTCTTGGGAGTGGAAAAATAAACAGGAAAATCTGTTCAAATACTTGGATATGTCTGAAGTCACCAGGCTATTTAATCTACATATCTGTTATTACAGTATATTTTTCTCTTGTACAGTACTTAGATATAATTAATTTTCACAAAAAGAGGGAAGGCCTGCAATGTAATTTTTCTATCAAAAATTCAATCTCTTTCATTCTTCTATGGTCTTAATCCTGGCAGTATTCCTGCATTTTCATTTCAAGCAGGAGAAACATGTGAAGACCAAAATCTACAGAGTGAAGTTTTCTAGCTTGAAAAAGAGCAAAATGGAATTTCCATATTGTTGGCACTTATAGACACAGAACAACCTATAAATAGGTTTCAATTTGCTTGAAATAATTGTTGGTTCTTGGATCTACTGGCTGCTGTTGTTTCCTACTCTTTCGTTTCCCCTTCAAATTGTATGTCGTCAAAGTACTTGTAAAAAACAAGCATGATTTTGCCTGACTAGGTAAAACTGAATAATTGGTAGGATGTGGCTGCAATCACAATTGTGTAGACATGGAAGGCACAAAATTCCGAGGAAGTCGTGTCTTTGTCCAGGTAGAAAAGTACACAAAACTTGCAAATCCGTATTTTCCTTTTCTCCCTACAATACAAGATGAGAACTTTTACATCAGTCCTTCATTTGTACTGGGAATTCCAGAAATAATCTGAAATAACTGGCTTTCAGTTTTGTAAGTCTGAAGTCCAAATTACTCTCTTCAAAATGTCTGCTGAATAAAAGAACAATGTTTGGAAACATACATGGACAGCACTGTTATTTATTGTTCTGACTCTTTGGTAGAAAAGTAGGCAAATTTGGCTGTGTCTTCCTGCAGTATATACCTAGGAAACACAGTCTCACAGGTCCACACTGCAATGTCTTTCGGAAAGACTCTATCCTACCAGGGCATTAATCTTTTCTTCCACATTCTAGATAAATCACACGTTTACCAGAGCTTATAGGAAAAAAAACGGTAAACAAAGAAGTATCTGGAGAATTTCAGTCTGAAATGATGGAAGGTAAAAAGAAAATCCCATCAAGAGACAATAACTATGCTTTGTAAATCTCAGTATCCTTTGCTGTAAGTTTCTGTATCACATAGAAAAAGAGTAGAAAAATGGAAAAGACAATATGTCTATATTATTATTATTATTATTATTATTATTATTATTGGCTTCCTCCTGTATTCTTCAAGGCTGCCTGTGTATTATGTTTTGCCTGGGAAAACTGAAGCAAAACAAAGCAGTAGTACCTAATAACTCTAACAAAATACACTAAATACGTACACAAACATTTTTAAGTGTCCTTCAGTAGTCATAAACTGTCTTCAAAGGCTAATAGCATATGAAAACATCAAAAATGGTTACAAAATAATTAAAATGTCTGGTAATGACAATATATTTGTGAACATCCTTGTTCAGTTCGTCTAGACTAATAGTTTATCTCATTTCTTTGCTCATGTTGTTGGTGAAATAATTTTATTGTATTTTTTAATGGTCATTAAAAATTTTATCTATTATAACAGATATTTTTAGACTGTCTTCATTATTTGACAGTTTTGACAGACATTATTGATTAGGCCAGCAACTGTGGCTAACCAGAAGGGGACAATGTGACAGTTTTATGTAACAAAAGGCACAGTGTCATGTCAACTGAACTAAATGTTGTACAAAGTGACAGCAGGACAAAAACGCCTTTCAGACTTAATTTTCTGCTTCATTTTTTCTACCATCAATACATAAGGCAATACAGTAGGTGACACAAATTAGCGGGATAGAGCAAAAGGTCTATCTCTGCTTCTGTTGCTATACTTGACTTCTTTCCACTAAGGTAACCAGCAATTATTTTTAAGGTGAAAGGAAAAGAAGAGCAGCTTATAGTAATCAACCTACCCCTTTAGGAGAAAATATATCCCTTATCAGGATTCTTTATGTGTTTCTCCTAGGTGGCTTTTCGGAAAAGATGAAAGAAAAAAACTCCCCCATCTGCTAGGTCATGCCTACAAGACACATTCTGTCAAGTCTTAAAAGCAACAAGAGCTTTGCCTGTGGGATACGTATAATTATTATGCGGAGCGGCCTTGCGCCTGCTGTAGTTCATTGTTCTGCTAACACAACCCGAATGAGAACAGTGGCTCCAGGCTGTGAGTTGATAAAGTGCAACTTTTCGATTTTGCTCTTCTACTGCTCTAGCATTGTGCAGAGTCTGTGAGTGACATCTTTGGCCTTCCTTTAGGCTGAGCAGATTGAATCTGTCACGCTGAGTTAAACAATGACTAGGGGACACAACCTTAGCAGGGCCTGTCATTTTTTCCTACTAATTCAATCTACATTTAATCAATGAAAGTAATTTCTTGTTTGTTTAAGTCTCATATCCAATGGATCTAGAGTATCCTGAAGTAGTGCACCTCCACCCTGACCTTCTCCCCTTTTTGAACTTGAACTAGTATATCAAGAATGGAATTAGTGAAAATTGCACATTGCAAAGTTGTCATACTGCTCACTATACATTTAGTCTCCTTTTGTGTTTATATATAGCTATCTGAGTGTCATTTTAGAATTCAGCTTTCCAACAGATTCAATGAAAAAGAAATTAGCCAGAGTTATATCTCCCAATGGCAATGACAGTTCCGTTATAATGTGTCCTCTTACAGGAGCATATATACATATTCAGTGATTGTCCACATGTATGTCTTGTATGTAAAGGTACTAATGTAAAGATATTTCTTCCTAAGTACAAGCTATCACTATTATTGAAAGTATCCAGTAGTGACTTATGCAAGTTCAAGGACTTTATTGATCGGTTTAGTTGGCCTTAATCAAAATCTGTCTTCCTTTCCACTCATAGTGATTAAATAAGTCTAAGAGAGCCTGACATCAAGTCTTCGACTTTTTATTGGTTCTCAGCAAGTGCTGTGCTCAGCACTTCAGGAGCCAGCAGCTGCCAGGCAGGAAGTTAAAAAGTCGAGGTAAGTTTAAAAAAAAAATCTAAATCTATACAGCAAGCTAAAGACATCAAGGATAAGCAAGATCCCTCGTCCAGGTTTTCAAGCTTTCTCAATGGTTTCTTTTGTTTTAAATAAATAGTGTCTTTTGAACAGACTAAAAGATGGAAATCAGTACTTATCTGGTTGTAAACATAACTGGAAAAAAAAGCTGGTTTTTTTGAATGGTATTCAATATTTGAGTCTGACTTTGCATCCAGATTTTGACCAGTTAATCTGGAAATATTCTGGAAATAAAACCAATCCAACAAAGGAATCAGCTATAACTTTCAAGGTAATACATAGAAATGTATAAATTTTGTAGTTTATATATTTATATATGTCCTTGTTTCAGCTGACATACATTTAATTTTCCCCTGAGTAGCTGGTATAGTGCCGCGTTCTACATTCAGGTTGAGAATGAAGTTGATAACACACTGATATTTTCGTTTTTGCTAAATAGTCACAGACTTTTCACCTTGTCACACAGTGCCAAGTGCACTAGAAGATGTAAGGAAGCACAGTCATGACAGTTGACCCCAACTGGCCAAGGAGGTATTTTATACCATATGACATCATACTCAGTATACATTTTGGTGGAAGCTGATCAGGGGAATTGCTACTCGGCCACCAGTTGGTGAGCAATTGGATTGTGCGTCACTTGTCTTATATAATTTTTATTATTATCATTGTTATTATTATTTTCATTGTTAATATTACTGGGTTTTTTTTTTCCCTTTCTATCCTATTACACTGTCTTCATCTTAACCCACAAGCTTTACCTTTTCTTTCTTCCAATTCTCTCACCCATGCCAATGCACAGCGTCTGGAAGTGAATGGCTGTGGGTAGTGTTTAGCTGCCTGCCAGGATCAACCACAAAAACATACAAAGATATCTTCAGTAATTTCATGTGCTTTTCTACAGGCATGAGCAGAAATTGGAAGCAGGCTCTCTACATGATCATTCCTTTTGAGAATTTCATTGATACAATGCAAAGAGATGACCAGAACAGTCTTCAAAGAACCTTGATAGTGTTACAGACCTGCTTTATTTTGGGTTTCAAGGAATTGTGCTTTATTCCTGTTTATTTATGTTAAAAGCAAAGGTATAAGAAGACCTTCCTTTATAACTGCAAAGCTGAGCAACTGAAAGCAAATCAAAACTATTTTCCTCAAATAATGTTAAACCCCAAGCATTACAAAAGGACTGTTACTGCATCACACCAAGGTAAAAATAACTAAATAAAATAATTTCTGACCATACTAAGACCTAGCAGATCTCCTTGGAGCACTGACACATGAGCCACAGGGTAAAGAAGGACTTATGAAGCTTCAAGCTTATTAGGTCATTGTCAGTGGAAGCTTAGTCCCACCAAATGGCAAGCTCTCTCAACAGAACTGTGTGTTGGGGAAGATACAGTAGTGGCTCAGGGTCCCGATGCAATCTATCTCTGCTTGGCTTGTGAGCATACAGTCAGGCTGTAATATCATTAGTAAGAATATATGAGAGAAATAAAATAATATGATTTTATTATGAGACAAATGAAAGGGTTGTGTGGCAGGGAGGTTTTGAAACAGATACTTCATTTGATTTTGGAAAGCAATACATGTATAGCATCATGTCACTGTGTTCAGTTTACCAGTTTACAGTTATTGCAGATGTTTGACATTCATAAGGCACAAGACATTAAAAAATGTCAGACAAAATAAAAGGTAATTGTGGAATAAAAAACATTAATTAGTTCTATTTCTTCAAATGTAACAATAGTAGTGTACATGCACATGGTTTAATCTCCTTAAGAACAGGTGAGCACCACATGAATGCCACCTAGAACTAGCAAAGATTTCCTTAAAAGTCCTTCCACTCACCAGTAGACTCAGATCATCCATCATGGACAGTTGTTCCTTTCATCTTGCTAATGCATTTTTGGAAGTATGATTGCTCCTCAAATATTTCTCACTGCATCAGATAACATGATCTTATTTTCCTCTAAAGAACTTGCCATTTTAAATTACTATTTCATCATGTCCATACACATTTATATGAGCAACGTAAACACTTACAGGATTTCAGCATCAGAGTGAATTTCAAGCCAGTTAAGGTTGTCTGGGCATCCTTTAGCTGTTCCTCTCCTAAAAATTTCAGCCGTGTAATAATGAGAACAAAGCCCAGCTGTTGAAAGATAAACATGTGCTCAGTTGTTGCTTGATCTGTTAGTGCTTTAGTGAATGAGGTTGAGTTTAAGAACACCTATAACACTAAGCATGTGTCTAATTATTTGGCTGATTAGTAATTGCATGGAGGAGTAACCTTCAACAGCAACTTTGCTGCCGTGGCCTGACCTGTGAATTAGAGAACTATGTGCTCATCCTGACAGGCTTCTCCTGTTGTTATGTCACTGGGATAAGCAGGATGTGTGGGATGCTGCACTGAAGTGAGATACCGAATATAATCTTTGAAACAGGATCTAAGGCACATTTGCAGGACATGTTTATTTGGGGCTTGTTTCAAGCCTGGCTCCCTGCCTGTTTCAAGCCTTCTCCCTTCATGCATTTTTATTAGATCCATTTGAATTTAAACATCATGGCCACATGTTAGAAATTAATACACTACCAAAGAATGTTAATGAAACTGAAAAGCTAAATTATTCAAGAAAGTCCTGTCTTTAAATTCCTACTATATTTTCATCAAAAAGAGTAACAGAGAAAAAAATACCAGAAACATATTCAAGAAGCAAGTGAAAATAATTTATCAGTTTATGCTCACAGGTAGATGAGCAAGAAATTTCTGGCTTCATTTCAGACTGCTTTTTACCTCAGTATTTCTGGACAGCACTTGCACCTTCAGAAGACTCAGAATACTCCTGTATTATCTTTTGCTCTCACAGCAGATGTCTCTGCATACCCTGCATGAGAGCATTTGAGACACTAAGGAAAATCTAGGAGCTCAGAACCAGGGAATGATATAAAGAGAGGTAGTGCCTTTGATTTTTTTTTTTTTTTTTTTTTTTGTAAATCATGCTTGTAGACACCTAACACATTAAAGTGCTATAATCATGTGAATAATAAAAGCAGCAGCAATACAATGTCCCAAGGAGAGAGTGGGTTATTTGCTGGTGAGGTGCCAGTCAAGGCTAATACATGCCTTGAGAAAATGAGTGCTTTGAAATACAACTGTTAGGAAAGAGAGAGTGAGAGCTGAAGCAGATGAGGACAATACCAAGTGCCAGGGATGAGGGAGGAAACTCGAACCCCTCCCAGAACATTCTCAGCAGTCTCATTCCTGCTTTGCAAAGTGAAGGAGCATAACTATAACCCATTTGCCAACTTGGATGAGACACGTGAACACGTGAAACAGAAAACTGATCATGATACTTGTGCCTCTCAGGAATCTCTCTTTGCAGCTAAAAGAGAAAGCAAAATGTTAAAGCTTTTAATGGTATTACAAATGTAGTTTTCACATAAGAGCCTTGCTGACATTCTGATACTAATTAAAATTCCTTGAGATGCTTTGTCAACCACCAAAATGAAAGATCACGCTCTTAAATATAGTAAACCCCACCAATGAAAATGAGCAACAGGGAAGTAAAGACCAGACTTATTCCTGCCAGAAACTGTCATAGAAATAGCTTCTCCATGTTGTTCTGGTACTTACGTGTGGAAGTCGGAGATGGAAATCAGCCACAAAAAATATGTTTCTTAGATATTTCTAAATAAATGTGTCTATAAGTATATATTGTATAGATAAATATAGTTATAATCTGCAATTATTCTACAATATCACTTCTGGAACAACTGTTTTGTTTTTTTTTTTTCTTTCTTTCATCTAGACGTCAAAACTCTACTGGATATAACCTGATTATAAAAGCTGTTATGAACAATTTCTGCCTGTGATGTAAGATCATTATAATAATCCCATTCTGTACTTATTTTGAAGGTGTGAGAGGCTGATCCTTAGGAGCACACTAACTATCAGTTTCAAAACATTGATCGCTCTGATTATTGGTATCAGGAAAAAAAGATGTTTAAAAGATGCATTTAGCTTTTTCAGATATCAAAGATCACTTATTTAAGTGTATGAAAGGATTACGACTTTTGAAAATAATGAGAAAAATATTTCAATGTGTCTGCTAGATATTAATGTAGTGCTTCATTAGTAGCAATTTTTTTACAATCCAAAAGACTATCTTTGTGACTCCTACTCTGTATACATGTTCATGAATACTCAATATGTAAAACAGACATCAAATTAATTATGGACATGACTCTGTGAATCTCAGAATTCCACTATGGATTAATTCTAACATTTTTCCCCTCTTCTGCGGCACCTTTTAATAAATGTAGTTCCAAAGTATAAAAAGCAAAAAGGGCAGCTAGTTTAAGAAGTACCTCTCTGCATTCAACATCTATGTACCTGGTGAGAAGAAGAAGAATGGAGGTTTCTAAGAGAGACCTTAATACAAGTAATGTCAGGAGTGCTGCAGTAGGACTCTTCTCTTGCTAAGCCTTGCCAGTCCTCTGCGACTTCTCTGTCAGTCAGACTATGGTTCAATAAGCAGGAGCAAAGTATCATCTGTGTAAAATGACAGGCCCTCTGCAGCATTTATGTAAAAGCTCAAGGCTGGCGGGTCTCCTCAAGGGAATATAAACAAGGCAGAGAAATGGCAAAGGAGGGAGTTGTTAGTAATCAGAAAGAATAACCACTGGCTCCTCTTTCTACTGTTTTGGGGTTTTTTTGTTTGTGAGGTTTTTGTGTGTGTGTTGTTTTTTGTTGGTTTGGTTTGCTGTTTTGCACACATACTCCCCCCACACATCCCCACACCCCACATTTCTTTTTCCTCTCTCCTTATTTTTTTGTTGTTTTTGTCTTTCCTTCCCATATACCCTTCACTAAGTGCACCTTCATGTACTTTTGGGCTAGCTCTTCCTGACTCACTTGCCTCCCTGTGCAGGGCAGTAGCCTGCACAGTGTCAGGTAACAGAAACATTCAAAGAGTGTCACAGTTTCACTTTCATAGACGTTTTGACATTCTGAAGGAATGCTATTTTCATTTATTTAAAGAACGTTAAAGCCAGCCAGAATTTGAGCAGTGACCAGAATATGCCCTCATCTAAATTTCTATGTGCTGTTTCAATAGTTGAGCTACTAACTAGTTTTCAAAGTATTTCTGAAGCAAAACCCCAAATATTTTCAAACCCTCTTTTTTCCCCTATAAAGCATGATCTTATTGTGCCTCTGTTTGTCATTCTGATTCTTGATATTGAGTCAATCTCAAACATTTTTCTATGGATTTAGATTATACGTTTAGCATTGTAACCAAATATGTACTAGGAACTGAACCTCACACTGATGCAAAGAAATTTAGAAATAAGTTTGCTTAGAAAAGCATATGCCTAAACCATTTACAGAATAATTAGGAATGCTTCAGTACAGGCAATTAGAGGATGAGTTCCTAGAACAAGATTAATACAGAGGAAAGTCATCATTGCTAGGTGAAGCTAGAGAACTTTGTTTTAAAAAAAGGATAGGGAGAAAAAGAAGAGAATTATTACACATGGATTCCTTGGCACTCAGCTCTCTTCTGTTCCTCCTTACTCCTCTTATCTACACTATACTGTTAACCTTAACTTCTACACTGATGCTGATGATAATCAACACTGCATCTCATTTGACATCTTTAATAATTAGGCAACATTCCTATTGTTCTATCTTAGGCAGGGCCCATGACTTCCAAACCATTCAGCTAAATGCCTGCCACATAAGTTTAAGAAAAGCATCCTGATTTGCAATTCTGTCAACTCTGTCTCACCTGCCTACTCCCTGTAATCTTGGCATCAGCCTAATCTTTTTTTTTTTTCATATTACCAACTTTTGTCAGAAAACCCATTAAAGGGACTAGTTTATTAATGTTCTTTTAGTTTAATTCTATACCTGGATTCTTTGTCGTCTCCTTCAGTTTTTAAACCTCTGAAGGTTTAAACAGCTGAAAGATGCTCTTGTCCACCTTCACTAGGCTGTTAACATATACACATTTCCATCTTTGCACACCTACATGCCTAATTTGATTAATGTTCTCAGAACAGCCATCACTTTTTTTCGTTATGCGTGCACTTGTTAACACTTACCACAGTGACACCTCCGTTGACTTCTTTATGGCCTCTGACTCTCCCATAATTTCGCCTCCTTCTGTTACTCACACTGGTGATTCTGAAAGAGCACCCCATTGTTTTGTGGCACAAAATTCCTTCCATTAAGCGTAGCAAACTTTTCATGAGCACAGATTCCATCATGGTGAGCCGGAGTTAGGGAGCAGACCTTCAGCGTACTCATAAATGTCATCTTCATGTTGGACAATACATAATTTGCACTTAGAAGTTCTTACAGAACAGAAAAGTGTTAGTTCTCCCATATTGACTTAGCTGTAATAGTAGTTATTAATACATACATGTGTATATATAAATATTTCATTCTGTGATTAGTGTCCACCATAGGTGCAATTTCTTTCTCTCTCACCATCTGCTAAAGGGATAATAATAAAAAATAAAAACTATCAGAGACATGAAGCTGGATAACGTAAAACTTATAAGTGAATTTTCTTCCTTAGGAAACTATTTTTTTTAGAGCAATATCATGCAAGGAATACAAAGCAGAAAGCTCATCTTTGTAGGAGAATAACATTTTTAAAGAGAGAAAGATTTAAGAGGGAAGAAATATCCTTTACTAGGTCAAAACAATATGTTTCACTTACGTCATTAAGTTACTGCAGTTGCAACATTTCCTCAACAGATTGGAAAGAAGGTTAATTTTCAAAAAATAGAGTGTTAAACACCATCAAAAATCTAATCCTATCAGATATCTTCAGATGGACCCTGCAGACTGCAAGAGTATATTTAAAATATATGTTAATATAGAGAACAAGAAAAAAAAAAAAAAGAGAAGGGACAGAAAACTAGACACAGCTTTCAGCTCTGGAAGAAAATAAGTGAAGTTAGGCGTAGTATTAAAAAAAAAAAAAAAGAAAACCACAAACACACACACACAAAAAGAAGCAAAAGAGCAAATTCTTGATAAGAAGCACTATTTAAGCACAGTGGACAAAGTTCTGCATAGCTCAAAAAAGAGGTTAAAGTCCCATGGAAGATAATTATGCATTTATTTTCCATAAAGTTATTCTGATAAACTGAAAGCCAAGAAAAATAGCTTTAAAATTTCTCTCTTTAATACAAATGTGTAAGCTTGTTTTCCAGTTGTACTTCCTACTTGTAGCCATTTTATTAATTTACTACAGTAATCAGCTGAGACCCATTAAGTGTTAGCTTGACCTGCATCTCAAGTATCCAAACAGATGCAGCTGGAATCAAAACAGATGGGAGGTGTAAATGAGAAGATTCAATTAACATTTTTTCTCCTTCTCATATGAGTTTCACAAAGAAACTCCCCCAGGATTGAAAGTGACCTCTTAATTTGAGAAATATCTTTTTTGTCTATAAAAAAAAATAGAAATGTTTTAATGTCATTGTAAGGTTTTTGTTTCAGCCTGGGGATCTGAGTACTTACAGATTCATGATATAACTGCCAGAACAATGACATTAAGCTGAACCAAAAGTCTGCAACCTCTATCAACCTAACCAAATGGGAGACCTTTAAGCATATTTAAGTTAGCAGAAGATAATTTGTGCAGGAATTTGCTATGAAATCAGAAATTTGTGTAATGTTTACATTATCAAACTTTATAAAAATCCAACTTTCTTTTATTAAAATAGTTGTAGACATGATAGACCTTAACCTCATTTGATGCTGGGTACAGATCTGCTCTCAGTGAAACTACACTGTAGAATTAGTACCGATGTCATTTCAGAGGGTGTCAGTACATTAGAGAAAAATATAAATAACCTAGTTTTAATTAAATTTAGTGAAAGGAGGTTATGGTAGCTTAATTTAAATGCAGATTCTGCCTAAGCATCTGATTTATTATTGCTACGGGGTTAGCCTGGTTTGCATCATAACATCCTTTCGTATAACCGCAGACTTTTAAGAGGGTTTTATAACCAAGTTACCTAACAAGTAGGTTTGTAAGTCATGCCTTGCAAGTAGTCTTAAAATAACATAATTACATTATATTGCTCTAGATTGTATTTACAACACCCATGTCTGTGAAGAAAGTTAAAAAAAGTTCCAAAGTCCACATTCTTTATACCTTCATTTAGGATCTGAAGTGGCGAAGTTAGAACTTTAAAGTAGAAATACAAATTCATCTTTTAGTCATCAAGAGAAACACTTTCAGAGGTTTTTGTTCTCTTAAAATCTTAATATTTTCCCTATTTTGTATTACAGAAGTCTATGAACATTCATAGCCTATCTAAATTTTTCACTTCTGAATTTTTCAAGTCAGTACATTATCTGCCCTATGATATCTTCTATAGCAATAATAATAATAATAATAATAATAGGTGGCTGTTTCTTCTGTTTTCATAATTGTTTATAAGTTACTTTTTTTTTTTTTCACAAGATAAAGCACAGCTTGTGATAAGCACATGCTCAAACCCCACCGAATCAAAGTATAATTAATCAAACAATATAGCTGACCTATTTAACTCTGCAGCACGCAACATGGGTTATGAGGGTACCATGTGGTCACAGGGGCTTGAACTACAGCTGACAATGGTGAAAGCCTAGATTTCTGAATTTCTTCTATGAGTGGCAAGAGCCACTAGGACAAAATAAGTCATGAGTGAGGAGGAGGTGGCAGTTACAGAAAGGTTTTTTTAGGGCCTGGAGGAAGCTGGTTTTATATGAGCTCCAATGCAATTGCAGAGAAACTCTTAGACACTCTTTTTGCTCTGAGGACACCACATTGCTCTTCAGTTCTACTAGGTGTCCAGATGGTAGAAAAGTGTCTCCTTTTGCAGGGGAGGGCAACTCACAACTGATCCTCCCCCCGCCTCACCCGAAACTGAAGTTAGCCAACCTTAGCCAAGATACCAAGCTTTATTTTTTATATTTTCTTGGATTTTCTCCCTCCTCAAACATCAAAGAGAATATATCAACCATTAAATTTCAAAGTCAGATTTGCATTTTCTATATTGGAGGGATTTACCATAAAAAAAAAGAAATGTCTAAGAGACTATCAGGTATAAAGTCTGCTCCTGCTGCCCCTTAGTCAATCTGTGTAAAACAATTAAATATTCAGCAGCCCAAAGAAATTACAAGAACATTTGCTTCTTGTGCCTGGGCACATAGATGTGGGACACAGGAAAAGGTGCTGAATAGCTGAGGATTTTCTGTGAAGTTAAATGAGAGATTAAGAGACCTGTCTCAGAATGTGCATCAGATAAGGCACCAACTCAGAATATCTTATAGTTTACTTTTAAGGATTCGAGGACAATAACTGACTTCAAAACTCAAATTCAAATCAGGCAACGGAAAAGAAGCTGGTCTTTTACCTCTGAAGTAAAGCATTGGATGAAAATTGAAATTGTCTCCATCCTTCTGTTTTCTGTGATGATTGTTCCAATAAACTTGCTCTAGATCAATTTCTGGAATGACTTTCAGAACACAGTAAATAGATGGGTCAGTGCTTATTTCAAGAATCCTAGAATTTAAGTATCAAGCTGCCTGATAACATTGCAACTCAAGTGGTGGCATACAGTTCCAGAAGAGGTACTCGAGTTGAGTAAAAATCTTCACTGGTAAAATCCTAGATGCTTTGGGAATTCATATGTTGTCAAATTTAGATGACAGCTGAGCAGACAAAGGTCCCAAATGGAACAATGAAGAATCAAACTTTGCAGGTCCTTCCCTGATACTATATCTGCTCAGTTTAGAATTACTATAAAGCTTGAATTGGTTGTTTTTCCTAGACACTAACATTGCAAACTCAAGCAAGCATCTGAAAGATAAGCTGAGTACTTACTATTTAGTACCTGTCGGCCATGTAACTTCAGTATTTACAGAATGCATGTGCAGTACTTTTCACCATGGGTTAATTTATTATTGTACAGAGTATTTTAAAAAGATAGACCCATTTACCTAATAGTACTGCTCTGAAATTGGCTTCTTTTTGAAACACCCTGTATATTGAGGCTTCTCCTATGTTTGAGAGGTTAGAAGCCATTCAACACAAGAACAAAAATCCAACCATGTCATCAGGTTACTTAAAGCATAGTTTAGTGAATGTAGGATCAGGAAATAGAAATGCTTTCTGAAGCTATTCATTCACAGTATAACAGTATCACAGTATGTTTGGGATTGGAAGGGACCTCAAAAGATCATCTAGTCCAATCTCCCTGCTGGAGCAGGAACGCCTAAGTGAAGTCGCACAGGAACATGTCCAGGCGGGTCTTGAATGTCTCCAGAGGAGACTCCACAACCTCCCTGGGCAGCCTGTTCCAGTGCTCTGTCACCCTTACTGAGAAGTTTTTTCTCAAGCTTAAGTGGAACCTCTTGTGTTCCAGCTTGATTCCATTACCCCTTGTCCTATCATTGTTTGCCATCGAGAAGAGCCTGGCTCCATCCTCATGGCACTCACCCTTTATATATTTATAAACATTAATAAGGTCCCCCCTTAGTCTCCTCTTCTCCAAACTAAAGAGACCCAGCTCCCTCAGCCTTTCTTCATAAGGGAGGTGCTCCACTCCCTTAATCATGGTTGTTGCCCTACGCTGGACCCTCTCCAGCAGTTCCCTGTCCTTCTTGAACTGAGGGGCCCAGAACTGGACACAATATTCCAGATGTGGCCTTCGCCTATGATTGTGCATTTTGGACAACTTGTTATGCTCAGATTGGGGAGTTATGAACATTATGTGCTTTGCCAACTCGTGTTTTCCAACTATGTTTCACAGTTAAAGAATAATTGTAGGCTTGGCTCAAGCGAAATAGTTAATGACTTTATTAGTAGGACTTTCCTAAATGGACAATACAGATATAAGTGTGCCAATCACTTAGAGATATTGTACATTCAGAATATAGTAATACCTCCTAAGAACAAAATTTAGGTAGTCTAGCACATATTATAATTTCTTTACACTGACATATAATGAAGGATTATAGATCAAGTAGTGATGAAAGAAGGACCTAAAACTGTTCCAGCTGGAAAAATTATCTCTAAAAGGATAATTAAAGATGATATAACTTGAGTCAAGCAATGACTCAAGAATCCCTAAGAATAAAGCAGAAGAAAGTTTGCTACTGGGGAACTGTATATGGGTTTTTGACAAAACCAAACATGCATAGAATTTATTACTTCAAAATTTGTATATTTTTACTCAAATTTCTTAGTAACTAGAATTCTTACTCTTTCAGTGTTTCAGTCATTATACTCACAATACGTGGCTGCCTTTTCTTTAGCATATTGGTTATAATGGTTTACATCTATATTATTCTTTTGATCTCAAATATGTATTTATAAAAAAATCTTTTCTCATAAAATGCTCTTTAATGCTTAGCCACTATAAAAACTCACCTCAAATAACTCTTTCTCTTGTAAATGTAGACATCTTTTCACAAATTGCTTTATAAAGCATAGCAACTCTGCAACAGCTCAGCAGAAGTATGTGGCAGCCCAAATGCCCATCAACATCAACATATGAGTAGACTGGGCAGACAAAATATGATTTCTTACACTCAAATGTTACTGAGAGTTAATGGTTTCCTAGAAAAGATGATTCATTGTGTTTTACAAGCATAAGAGTTCAAGTTCTTAGCTTTACTTTTCTCCATGGAATAAGTATGCGGAACTTTCTGCTTACTAGTGGTTTTGGATGAGGAAGAAAAGTTAACATTATTTTCTACTAAACATTATAGTTAACAACAACAACAAAAAAAAAAGCAGTTCAAGAAAGTTGCATCCTGGGTGAATGAGACCAACTAAGCTTAGGGTATGTGAAAGGTACAAAATCAAGTCAGATAGTGGAGATACAGGTGTAATCACTACATGCTCCTAGTTCCTTTATAAAATGTATACAGCCATCCTTTCCCCGCTTGGTCCCTGACAGGATGCTACATGGGGATAAGGAAATAAGTTTCATTGAACTCTTTCTCTCTTGTATACAAAAGAGACGGACTGTACACGATAATGTATGTCTAGACTGTCCTGTGAGAATAGCCCCCAAGGCCATCCTTACAATAAGATTTGCTGTTCAAATGACAGTGAATGTGAAAACAGGGTCCAGGAGTGCTGAGGAAGCACACTTCAGGGCACAGGGGAGCCAGCATAGACAAGCTGCCCGGGGTCTGCCTGGAGACCTGCATGTATGGAAAGCAGAAGGATGGTTCCCTGCTGGCAAACACCTACCTACGGCTCCAGAGCCCTATTAATGTCTGTAAATAATGTAATACAAGTATAAATCTTATCATTAGCTTTTAACTAACTAATTCCATGATGCTTAGACCTTTATTTATTTATCTGTCTATTTATTTATTAATTTATTTTTACTTTTACCATGTTTCATTTCCGTATTGGAGAAATATAATCATTTCTGTTAAGTTTAGACATAAAATGTATAGCAATTATTTTGTGTCTTGAAGCTCTAAGTAGATCCCATCTGATTATTACTGGACAGTCAAGGAAAAGATTTCATAAATAAAAAAAATAAAGAGCTCATGCCTGGTAAATGATCGAACAAAACAATTCTGGCTTTTAATCCGTAAGTATTTGATGAACAGAGTGGATTTTGTTAGGAACCCCAAGGGCAAAGGAGCTAAAGGTTCAGTGGCTTTACTGTTGGAGATGCACATTTAGATTTAAGGTGGTCAAGAAAAGTAACAAAACAAGTTGGCTTCTTATTCTAGAGAGATGATGGATGATAATTAATATTTTACACTATGTGTAGATACCCAGTCAACCATTTCTGATTGAGATAGCTGTCTAACTAGATGCCCATTCAAATCCCCGAGCAAGACAGCTGAAAGCATAAAAAAATGCAGTAGATTACTAAGTTAGGATGCTAACACTTGGTTGGATAGGTAATATAGAATGTGAAGTATTATGAAGAAACAAAGATAATTTAGAATTAGTCATTTCGGCAAAGCCTATGCCCAGTTAAAAGTATGCCATCAGTTTTATAAAAAATAAGTTTGCATTCAAAATGATATATTGTCCCTCTACTTATAGGCTGCTCTACAGACTTTTTCCTTCCCAAATTAGAGATCAGATGAATGCTTATTTACTCTGGTTACTCTTAAAACAAATGGCTTAGCAATAGCTTAATTTTTACTGTCCGTAACAACATGTCCCCTCTCTTTCAGTGCATGTCTTGTGAAAGAAATGTACTGCTTATCCTAGTGTGCTGAGGAGGCATTGAGACTGAGATTTTCAAAGCCTCATACAGACTGTGCATAGCATACTGCAAAACACAGAAAACATGTGCTCTTTAGGCAGCAAGAGACCTCACTACATTGATGGGAATAGATAGACCTCTGTGGAAAATCATGGCCTAAAGTCAGCAGACTAGAGGGAATGACACAACCTGCACAGGAAGAATTTACAAAGGAAAAGGGCAAACTCACATAAAATTAACCAGGTTGAAAATAAATGTCTTCCAGAGCTGAATATTCTCTAACTTCACTCCTTTCTTGGAGCTATACATCTTAACCAAGTCAGGAAGTTTTACTCCCCATCTAAACAATGGACCACGAAACATCCCTTAGTAGGCAGAGAGTGAAGGCTGCTGGCAGGTCCTTATTCATTTGCTCCAGCACCAGAAACTTGCAGCTTCATCCTATGCTTCTCCATATGAGCAGCATATGTACAGCCATTCTGTGGCTCTGTGGTCATTAGTGGAATGCTCTTCTGTCTCTCCAGTCCTCAGTGACCCATACTCCACCTATTTGAAAAGCTGCTATGGTATTTTTTTCTAGGCGCCTCTAGCCATGTTTAGGTGTCATTATCATTAAGAATATGCATTTTCTCTATTTTGACACCTGAATGAAACTTGCTAATTTTTAAATAAAAAAGTAACAATCTATAGCACCTCTGAAACCAATAAATATCTCAGGGGCTCCACATACTACCATACTGAACACCTCTTGATTTTTTTTAGGCCATCACATTCAAAAGTCTTTTTGTTCATTTAGTAACTTTTATCTTCTTTGGTCTGGAAGTTTCATTTTGAAAATTCTACTTGATTTTCTCTTCTCCTTCATGCACAGACACATTCAACACTTCAAAAATTAATTTTGAAGTTCTCATTTTAAGCTCTTCTCTCTCCTCCCCTTCCCCCTGTGCTTTGGGACCAATAGGTCAGCAATAAATGCAGATGTACTCTTAGAGATCTTGAAAGTATGACTGTCATACATCATCTTGGGTGTTAGCAGATATCATAAGATAACCATTACCATTGCATTATGAAGGCAGTGATGGATCAATAACAGGCTGATATGGCAGCAGTAGGTTGCAATGAAAGCCTCTTTTTCATTGGGAGTTCATATTAATAGCAATATAATTAATGGCTTCAAGAGAAAATTACTGCTATCTTCACTTTTTATTTATATTACTGTATTTACTTGTAGGTTATAATACAGAAAGTGTACTACATGTCATGTTTTATTTTGTTTTTGAATACATTGTTTTTATTCCTTAATTTTTTGGCCTTTTTATTGCTTTGTCTTTTGGGATCATTTTCCAAAATATAACTGACTCAATCTTATGTTCATTTCTACTGGAATAGATCCTGAATTTTGATTTTCCTAAAGAAAAACAATCAGATCCTAAATTCAGTATTTTCTCCATAATTTCTGATTCCTGCAGTTGCACTGGACTCCTCTTTTACTTGAGTAAAACCATTCCTGTATTACTATTCTGCTAAAAGCTCCCATTTTCTTACAATGATGGCATAAATTATGACTCCATGCACAGGTTTTACATTTTTTTTTTTTGATATTTTAATCTCAACAATGCTGACTAAAGTTACAATTTTTGTTTATATTGTGTGTTAGAATGTGAGAGCCAGCTTGGCTTGTTCTGGTAAAAAAAAACCAAAACACACAACTTTATACACAAAAGCTTTTCTTTAAGGAATTAGAATATCTACTACTTCTTCTCATTCAGGAAGCTGGAGATGTGCTTTCTCTCATGGTTAGCTTAAAAGCATGTAAAGAATATTTAGGTCAGGTTTTCCAATGTAATGTTTTGAGGGGAGCACAAGATGAGCTGAAGAATAAATGCAGTTTGCTGTTTCAGAAAGCTACTTAAGAATATATGATGAGACAGTGAATTTCTCAAAAGTAAAATTTTAAGATATCTCTGAAAGAATACTTATTATGATCCTAAATAAATAAATGAATAAATAAATACTCTATATATTTCACAAGCAGACTTTTAATAAATGTACTTATAAACCTAGACTCACAAAAAATCTATGATGTGAATAACTGAATATTGTGTTCAGTTTTGGGCCTTTCACTACAAGGAAGACATGGAGGTGTTGACGAGAATTCAGAGAAGGGCAATGAAGCTGGTGAGGGGTCTGGAGAACAAGCCTTGTGAGGAGTGGCTAAGGTAACCAAGGCTGTTACCTCTACAACTACCTGAAAGGAGGTTGTAGCATGGAGGGTGTTGATGTCTTTCCTCACGTAGCAAGTGATGACAGAGCTAGAGAATGTAGCCTCAACTTATGCCAAGGGAGGTTTAGATTGCATATTAGGAAAAATTTATTCACAGAAAGGATTGTGAGGCATTGGAACAGGCTGCCCAGGAAAGTGGTTACCATCCCTGGATGTGGCAATTAGGTACATGGCTTAGTGGTGGACTTGGCAGTGCTTGGCAGGGTTTTGATGACAAAACATTTTGTTTTCTCGGACATATTCTATGTCTTTATTTTTTCATGTTTTACAGTAGAATAGCACATACAGAATACAATGATAATTTATATGCATTTGCCCTTGATTATACAAGTGTATGTTTTCCTTATGTTGTAAATGCATCACAACTGATCAACAGTAAGAATGGAAATGCTGTTGGAATTGAAGATATTCACCTTCTTGAAATTGAAACAAATTCAAACTGGCTAACTCAGTTCTATTAGATCGGTGTTTTTGGTCCTTGCACACCTTGAATTTCCATTAAGAGATTTCAGCTTATCTACTGTCTCAAAATAGGTGGGACCAATTTAAGAAACTCATCTGTGTACAAGAAAAACAAAAGTCTAGCAAGTAATTGACTATTTAGCCCATAGGATGCAGCTTACGCAGTCGTGATAGCTATCTGAAATCTGAGTGCC
Source organism: Nesoenas mayeri (assembly GCF_963082525.1). NCBI lineage: Eukaryota > Metazoa > Chordata > Aves > Columbiformes > Columbidae > Nesoenas > Nesoenas mayeri. The sequence continues at coordinate 53,425,821 of NC_137542.1, read as the reverse complement.
CCTTGGGACTTACATTTATTTCTTAGGCATTTATTTGAGGCATTAAGGAGGCACTTAGTAATAAGCATCTCACATTGTTTTCTTCACAAAGTTATCTTTGGTCTGAATAACCAGAATTATTGACTGTCTTATTAAAGTAGGAACTAAAGTATAAAAGGGGGTGACCAACTCAAACTTTGGGATCTAGTTTTGGGAACTGTGGCTGGTATAACTCCAAGATGCATACTTTGTGCCTGCGTGGCTTTGTTTGTGTATAAATCAAGAAATCAAGCTTGCAGAAAAAAAAAAAAAAAGAAAAAAAAGAAAAAAAAAAGAAAATCTGCCCTCTGGCTTTAGAAATGGGTTATATAATAGCAGTTTTCATTCAGCATATTCAGCATAAGGAAAAAGCAACTTCTCTTTCTATTTCATTTTGCTTTCGTTTCTGACTCAAGCCCATAAATAAATTGCATTATTTGCCTTTTATCTTTCTGGATAATATTTTATAAAGCTTTTTATGCTGTTCAAGCTACTCTCATGGACAGATGGAGTAGGAATCTACCTGCTGGCAAGGGTTTAATTTGTGACAGGGATTCTACCAGTCCTTCTTACCCCAGGCTGTTTATGGCATAACATGAGGAACTATCATTTACACCCCTGATAGTGAAGCAGATGTTGTTCTGTTCTGTGTAATCCCCACCTGGCACCATTTGGGTAGCCTACTGCTGTAACACATGCAGTCCATAGGTCAGCCTGCATGTCACTTGTGCTCTTTAAAATGGCTGAAGCCTTTTCTCCTCGTCTATTTTTAGCTCAGTACTGGCATGCTAAGAGAAAGCAGTGCATCATTACTGAATAGAGGGAAGGAAGCAAAACTCTACTGAGAAGCCTTTTGGCTTCTGTAGAGGCAGCAGGCAGCCCAAATAGTCACTTCTTCCCTTCAATTCAAATTTATGACTGACTACTTTTCAGTGAGGGGTGGCTGTATCAGCAACATATCCCAGGGAGACTAAGCCATTCTCTGTAGCAGTTTTTCCTCTTGTTAGGTGCATATCTGAGATCTCCTGCTATGATTTGCATGAAAAAGAATATGAATATTGAACTTTAATATCGTCAAATGGATTACACTTATTATAGTGAAAATAATGCACAGTATTGAAACTATAAAATAATCTCTTTGTTTTGGTGGGTATATAAATTTTGAGTGTTGGGATTTTTTCTTTTCTTCTCCCAGGATAACAAGGTTGCTGTGAATCTTCCTTAGCATTATTTTCATGATCCTTCTGGCTTTCAAGAAGGGTGAGAAACTGCCTTCAGTATGTAATAATCCAGACCTTTTCTGACAAATAACATGAAATACTATGGTTACGAATAAAGGAGGAAGCATTTCAAACAACTTTGTGTTATCTCTTTTCCAACTCCCATTTGCCAGTAAATTTGCTCTTGATTTCTTTCAGGAGCTTTTGTGAATGTAAGCTTTCAAAAAACTGGTAGATTTAACTTCAGTTCACCTGAATTCTATGTGTATTTAACTACCTAGATAGGAATGATAATGAATGGAAATAATTAAGTCAAAAACTAAGCAAAACACAAAAGGTATAACATTAAGAAGGAACTACTTCCTCAGATAATATGCATTAAAAATGTAAAATAAACAGCATACTTTCGTATTAAAGGTTAGGAAAGACTACGGAAAGATTTTCTGGAAGGTGTTTACTCCAGGACAGGTTAATGGAATTATCTTAAGGATGCGGAGCTACTCAAGGTGCAGTGTGGCAAAACAGAACCTGAGATTAATTAGACACAGAAAATCAATTTTATTACCACCATTACCTCAGTGTTTTATTATTTCACGTTTTCTTTCATTTTAGTTTTGATTTTGCAGATCAGAAGGACATGTTATGTCTCCACCATCTTTTTAACAGGTGAATCAGAAAGGTCTGATGTAGGGTTGGGGTAAATTCTCTACCCACAGGTTTTCTACATCTCTCATCTGCCTCTGTCACTCTAGCTGGTCATCGTGAAGTCCTGCAAAAAATAAGGTGAGAGCAAAGATTTCACTTTTTTTCTGGGAAGGTTTGAACATGTGACTTTACCTGTTTCACTGAATCAGTCTTTAACTGCCACAATGAGGACTCGTAAAGGAGCCAGAAGCAAACCTCCTGTGAACACCACTGGGACTCTGATGAAACTGCAAATGAACATAGAAACACAGAAGCTGTCACACCTGCACTGTATTCAACCTGAAACAGCAGTTGTCGTGGGTGCTTCAGAAGAAGGTGTAGGAGAAGGATATAAAATATCACAGGTCTGTTTTAAATGGGAACACAAAACAGTCTGACACCCCACTTGAAGTCTCTTTACTGTCCACCATTTTACCTTAGAAAACCATTAGGAGAGATCAAGTAATAGGGGTAGAAAAATTATCAGTTGTCATTTTACCCTTCTTTGTTTTTTTAAAATCTATTTTTTTAACACGTGCAACTTGGATATTATTGGTGTTCAACTGAAAGATGTTTTAAGATTCTGATGTTCTTTTAAGACCACTGAGGATCTTCTTTAGCATCTCTTCCCTGATCCAAGCTGTTAAAAATGGTGAAATAAACTGGACGTTAAACAAGACCATGCTTTTATTTTATGCTGCGGACACAAGAAGTAAAACCTTGCATCAGAATGAAGAAGACAACAGTGTGTCACTCAGTTTCGTTTAGTTCATTTTCTTCTGTTTGTTATTGATGTTGTCTTCACAAATTATTTTTCAGTAGTATTTATTCATGTATTTAAATGTTTTGTATAGTGTAACAGGCTCTGACAACCAAAAAGCATGGAAATCTCAGGAAGAAAAAACAGTTTTTGTTTCATCTCGGCTTCTATTCTGTGCTCAGTTCTTCAGTTCACAACTTTTGAGTTGCTTCTCAAATAGATAAAAATCAACTATTACAGATCAGTGCAGAATTGCTGTCTCCGAGTTTATTTCAGATTTACTCCTCTTAGAATAGTTACAGAAAAGAAATCTAATAGTCTTCACTAAGGACCATGGCTTAAATGTAAAAATGAACTTTCAGTGTAATGACACTAAATCTCACAGAAGCCACATCTTCCGAATTTAGGCACCTGATTTTCTTCTGCATCGGATAGGCAGAATTAGGATTTTAGCTACAGGTGTCTCAGATTCTCATCCAAGACATTGTGGTTTTCTGATACAGTTCTAGTACAAGTGGATAATATACCAGTGACACTATAGAAGTGGCTACATTTTGTTAGATATCTGACAATACAAAGATTCACCATTGTTTGTTTGCTTTTCTTTCTGTTTATTATTCCCATTAGCACTCTCCATAGTGGTAGATTCCCTCTGGAAAAAACAAGTTTCCACATATGTATAGCAAATACAGTTTTTAGGACTGTGTTAGTAACTACCAGTGGGCTCACTCCTGGCTAGCAAATGTGCTAGTAAATCTGGAAATACTAACCAAAGAGGAGAAGGAAAAAGCCTAGAATATGAAGGAAATATATGATAGTTTTCTGTAACATAACGGGATATCCAGTTTGTGTTCAGGTGTACAGACCAGAAACACAGGAAAGAAAATAAGAAATCATTGAAAGGAAGAAGTGGATATGAGCAGAAGGCAGGGAGGTGTCTAAATACAGTGTGGATAGGCATGTACAGTAAAGATCAAAAAGTGCAGTTTTCTCTAAACTCAAATATTTCAGTGGGTATCTAATATTTCTCAGCTTCCTCTTCATTATCCCTCATCTCACCTGCGGAATGGACAGATATACTCATATTTACTTTGGCTGTATAAAATCTACACAAGGTCTTGTATATTTTCTCATCTGAACTTTCCCATTGTGAGGAACTAAAAGATTTAGATCAGATTATGTGGTGTGTACTTGTTGCTTTAATGGAAAATTTATGTTTGTATTTATTGAAAATGTTGTTCAACAGAAACATCTTTGAAAACAATTTCTTCAGTTAACCAAATGTTTGCTACTACTTTTTAAGATTTACTAAAATTACTTTTATAAAATAATTTATTTTATTATAAAATAATCTGAAAGTCTTCTGGAGCAAATTTTTTATTTCCCAGCTATTTTTCAGACAATGCAAACAGACTGGGTGAAATGTTTGCATTTGCTCTGAAAATCATGAGTTATTTATTGATGCAGTAGTAACTAAGGTTCTAAATTTGAAAACAATGAACCTCTTTTAACAGTGAGGAATAGCTCTGACAATATTCAGTTTTTTAACTTAAATGGAACTTTGCATCCACCTCAAAGGGCAGCTGGAACTCTCTTTGATGAAGAAGCAAATCCAAGAGAATTCAGTATCCCAGATTAGTTATTCAAAACAACACTGCCAAAGGATAGTTCCTAAGATTTCAATGATTTTTTCCCTCTCTGCTAAAAGGGAAACATTCCAGCACTGTTTTAATTGATGTGAACAGATTTTGAGGTGAAGATCAAATGCATAGAAAGCCTAGAACAGATTTTCTTTTGCTCAAAATATATTGAACTTAACTACATTTGTTATCTCTTGATCTCTAATTGAAAATGAATTAAAAATGTAAACTTGTTGAAGAGCTTGTTAAAACATGCACATTTTACTGTTGACTTCAAGAAGCAAGTTTGGCAGCCATAAAACTTTTAGTAATGTTTTTGTCTTTTCTTTATGATTCTTTCTGAAATGTAAAACTTGTCACTCTATTGTCCCTGCCTATGATTTTGGAAAGGTAGATCCCTAAAGATCAACCTCATCAGTCAGGTATAGTTAAAACAGTTGATTAAATGAAACAAGGTCACAAAGAACCTGCTTCTGTCATCATCAAGTGGCAACTGTTTATTCTGCTAGAAAACATAAATTCCTGGATAAAGGATATGGACAATATTTTATAAATCAATCATTGATTCAGTTCCCTTTAAACATTTAAAGTATGAAATATATGAATCAAGATAAATATTGAACTACTGGATGATCAAGGATAGTCTTATAATTGCTAGCCTGAGTTATAAAACTGAAGCAAGCAATTCAAATGTTACAGGCTAGCTTGCTATCTATTGATTTAGGATGACATACTCCCATGGAGCATTATGGTTAAGGCTCTCCCTGTAGAGCTACATAAAACAGGAGATCAGTGTGACTTCTCATTTTTGCCATCCCCAGAGAAGAGCAGAATCATTAGCCAATAATAACATCAGAGACAAACCTATTAAACCTATTATAGGTGTCAAACCAACACAATGACATAAAAGTAGGAGTGAACAGAGACAGTGGTCTATAGGGGATGAAATAATAGTTTTGTTTGCTGCATTTTACTACCTGAAGTAGAGTCCATTTGGGTCCACAGTTTTCAGCAGCAGCTGTAAAAGTGCCGAAACACTCCCAAGTTTCAATTTCGTAACAACTTTCCCCTCTTTGTAACCGATCTTATTCATTGGTATCTGAGAAATAAAAGGTGGTGAACGACAGATATGGGCAAAAGTTAATTATGAAACTATTATCCCACAAAAAATCATTTGTAGCACAATGTTGAAACAGGAAGAAGTACAAATTCACAACAGTTTTATTATTAATTGCTTTTAGAATCAAGTTCAGTAAGCACACTCTGCTCATTTGTACAATTCAAAACAGTGATGTGGGAAAGAGATGCATGCCTAAAACCAAAATACCTTAAAATGTTCATACTTTAAGAATTTCTTTATGAATATTGCTTGAGTGTAAGTAAGAAGTAAGGTGTTTTTTTAGAGAGCAGTCAAGGGAAAAGAGTATTCACAATGGAAGCCATGTGGAGACAGGGAGAAACACCATCAACATTTATGAATCTGAACTTAGGCATATACAAGAAACATGGAATGAAAGTGAAAACAAATCTATATGGCCCAGCTAAAACCACTAAAGATTGAAAAAAAAATAAATCCTAGAAAACGTAATTTTAAGTTTCCTAATAATACCTGACTCAGAAAGGCAGTCCTGGGGGTGGTAGGTCTGAAATAGGTGTAGGTCACCCATGGTAGACCACCAAGGTATGTAAAGATTGTAAAAAGTCCCCTTGTTATTTGCTACTTATGGGAATCTTTTCAGATTGATAGGAGTTAGAAATTACATCCAGGCATTCTACAGAGAAAAACTCAATTTGATCAACTATCCTCCCGGATGCTCCCCTGCTCCCTAGTCTTTCCTAGACAACCCCAGACTGAGAACTAAGACATGTTAGAAAGTAAAAAGTGCTATAATCTGGTCTCTACTGTTACTCATAATTTTTTAATTAAGAAAATAACTGTTATATTCCTTTAACATTGTGGTGTAGCTGTAACAGGCGGTTCAATTTTAGTTATATTTTTCACTGCCTTCCTCTCATGATCACCTATAAATATATGACAAGTTTCTAGGGTTTGTTACATAGCTTTGGCTCTTCTGCAAATAACTCTGACAACCAAAGTAAGAATAGGTATTCCCATGTTAGAAGAATGTTGTACGTCTTTAAAATAAAAGCATGATGCTATAATATTACTTATGAATATTGTGTTAGTGTGTTAACTTTTTTACTGAGTTTCATTAAATTATTATGTTGAATTAATTTATAACAGACTTTTCAAATGAAACAAACTTGAAGGAAAACAATAGCTCAAGAAAAACCCTTTCTTATGTTTCACGGTGTGAGGAGAACAGGGTCTTATCAGATATGAACTTATTTATACAGAAACAAATACAGACTGACAACATGTCTGGTTTTGGCTGAGTTTGTTTTGTTTTGTTTTGTTTTGTTTTGTTTTTACAGTAGGACAATAATAATAATAAAAAAAAAGAACTTTGAAACAACAGATTTTTAAGGAATTATCTGAATAAACAATTCAGGTAATGTCATAAGAATGATCTCAGGGTGTCAGCGGTCTCAGGCTATCTCGTGGCCAAATGCATTACTATGGACTTAATGAGCATTAAATGCATTCTCAGAATCTTTAAGGGACAATTCCAGCTCAAGAGTTTTCAGTGGAACTGCCCAGGAGTTTCATTAACTTCATGTTTATTTACTTTACACAATCAGAGCAGTAGTTTTCATCTAAATTTTTCCCAGACAATGTTATTCAGCTTTATTAAAGATCTATTATGCTTTGATTTTTCAGCATTTCACATTCTATATTTTAAATAGTGGGTGTTTAGTTGATACAAAAAGTATTTACATACTTTATTTTTTAAAAGAAAATTATTATTTAAAATAATAATGATAATTTATTATAAAATTATTTAAGATAGATCGAAATGTTATATAACAATGAGAAAGTGAATACCTTCTTTGCTTCTATGGATTTTTGAAATAGTCCTTATATAATATTTTCCATGTAGGTTTTCTTAAAATCTACAGGAACTAATCCTGAAGATACTTCTGTTGAATACATGGCAGTTCAAGAAAGAAGTTCATCATGCAAAACTTTTTCTCTTTTCAGTAATTTCTCTTCACTTTCTCTCTTGGGCACATAGACAGGTAAAGAACAGACATTTAGGCTTCCTACATAATCTAGAAAAAAAGAAAACACAAAGACGTACATATAATATTTCTATTATTCTTTGAATGTTAAGTGCTGATGATAATGTTTGACATACCTTTATCTTTTTTGATCAAAGCCTGTTATCTTACATGCAACACAGGACAGTGTGAATTTATTTTATCTTGATTGACAGCTTATAGAAGTGTCATAGTTTGACAAACAGAAAAACAGTATTTTAATTTAAAAAGAACATTTAGAAATGAAACCATCCATTCAAAGAGGAATTCTTTGATCTATAGAAGTGATATTTACATGTAACACAACTGTTAGAGCTACTTCTTTGAATGTAGAATACGACAAAAATGATAGGAGTACTTCACGTTTCAGACCTTCTTCTATGAAGGATCTCAAAGCATTTTAACAATGCAAATGCATTGTCATCTAGTATCTGAAAGTCAGGTATTTATGGCTGCCATTTTATAAGCAAAGAAACGCAATTACTGAGAATAATATAAAAGCTGTTGAATGGATTTTGAATCAAAAATTATTAAAGATATATCAGTTAATGAAAAAACTGATTTCATGATGTTTGAGTGTGCCAGAATAGCTAGGTATACTTATATGATAAGAAATATAGCCATTTTAATGGCTAAAAGCATTTGACACAGTGTAGTGTGGAAGTTTTTGAGGTCATGCAGAGAGGTATTAGTATAGGAATTGCAAAGTGAGTTAACAACTGCTTTGAGGAGAAAGGTCAAATTATGGTGAAAAGGAGATAATTTGCTTCCATAATTACTGGCCTGTTAGTGGAATTCCTCAGGAAATTATCTGCATATGTCTCTTGTCTTTGTACCCTTTCTAATGGCAGATGCACAAAAGGTAGGTGCATGCTGACGACAGAGAGATGACAGGGATCTCTCTCTGAATAAAAGGGACCACGTACTAAGATTGGATGCAGGATGCTGGATTCAACAGTCCAAAAGCATGTTTCCAAAACCAGCAGTATTCCTTACACTGATCCCAAAGCAGCGTTTCTGATAAAATGAGAAAAACATTGAAATATTTTTGGATTGCAATTCAGTCTACTTAAGGTTTTCAAATTATAAGATCTCATTAATCAAAAAGCACCAGAGATCAGCTTCAAATTAAAGAAAAATAAAAAAACTGTAATTCATAAAATACATTTCATACAGTTATCTCTGATGATCTGGTAAAAAAAAAATAAAAATAAAAATAAAAATAAAAAATGAACGGTGTATATTCAAGAATCTACACCACTTTTAAAAACATGTGAACCTCAAATGATACCCTTGAGTCCACAATCTCTTCACACTGCTTCTCTCTCTACGTACTGGCACTTTACTATTTCTGGAGTGATCTAAATCTTCTGCTGGAACTGCTTAGCAATAATTGGTATCAGTGTAACATTTGTGTACCAAAATGACTCAGTAAAAACTAGTTTATAGGGTCTTAGAACTTGCTAACATAGATACTTCTTGATATAAAAGCAGCTGTCACCTAGTATTACAATGTTTCTCTGTCTCACTAGCATGCCTAGATGGATTCTTCGAGCTGAATTATCAAAATTACAGTTTTGAGAACTATAGGGGTTCTGAAAGTGAACTTGTTGCACCTCTCTGATTCTGCACTCCCTGAACAACCTAACCCGATTTCAGGAATGTCTAGAATTACCTTCCTTCTCATTCCTCCAGAACTGATTATTCAGTTTGGGTCTAAAAGAAGATCTCTCACAAAACAGTAGACATCTACCCTGCTAACTACTATGTAGAGTGGTAGAGTAAGCAGCAGACATGTTTGTACTAATCCACTTCCATTTTAGCAGGTGAATATTATAATCATAGAACGTCCTGAGTAGGAAGGGACCCACAAAGATCATTGAGTCCAATTCTTGTTCCTGCATAGGACAAAACCAAAATTCACACAATGTGTCTGAGGGTGTTGTCTAGTTGCTTCTTGAATATTGCCAGGTTTGGGACCGTGACATCTCCCTGGGGAGACTGTTCCAGTGCTCCACCACACTCTGGGTGAAGAACCTTTTCCTAATATCCAACCTAAACCTCCCCTGCTGCATCTTCTTGATGTTCCTTTGGGTCCTGTCATTGGTGACCAGAGAGAAGAGATCAGCACCTGCCCCTCCTCTTATGAGGAAGCTGTAGCTGCAATGATGTCTCTCCTCAGTCTACTCCTCTGCAGGCTGAACAAACCAAGTGACTTTAGCTGCTCCTACAGCTTCCTCTCCAAACTCTTCACCAACTTCATAGCCCTCTTCTGGACTCCCTCCAGTAGCTTTATATCCTTTTTATCTGGTGGGACCCAGAACTGCACACAGTGCTCCAGGCGAGGCCCCATCAGTGCAGAGCAGAGAGGGACAATCACCTCCCTGCCCGGCTGGCAATGCTGTGCTGGATGCACCCCAGGACATGGTTGCCCTCTTGGCTGTGAAGAACACTGTTGGCTCATGTTCAGCTTACTGTTGACCAGAACTCCCAGATCCCTCCCTGCGGAACTGCTCTCCAGCATCTCGTTACCCAGCCTGTATGTACAGCCTGGGCTGCTGTGTCCCAGGTGCAAAATCTGACACTTACCCTTTTGAATTTCATGCAGTTGTTGATTGCCCAGTTCTCCAATTTGTCTAGATCTCTCTGCAGGGCCTCTGTGCCCTCAAGAGTGTCAGCAATTCCTCACAATTTTGTCATGGGTGAACTTCCTTAGTATTCCCTCAAGTCCTGTGTTCAAGTAATTTATGAAGGCATTGAAGAGTACTGAACCTAAGACGGATTCCTGTGGAATCCTGTTAGTGACTGGTTGCCAGCCTGATATAACCCCATTTAGTAGAGCCCTTTGAGCCCAGCCCATCAGCCAGTTGCACACCCAATTGCAGCTACGTAGTGGAAATTCAACTCATGAACTAGAAAGCAATCCCTTAGTGGTATTAGATTTGGAGGGGAATAGAATATATAGAATATATTCTATAGAATATATAGAATATATATACATATATATATAGAGAGAGAATATATTCTATATATAGAATATAGAATATTGTATGCCTCTTTGGAAGAGTGTCTCTACACCATAACTATACTTTAATTACTTCCTTCAATGCAAGCACTTCTACCACAAACCATCTTCCAACATTCTGTAATTATAACCACAAGGAGGACCATGTAGCAGTTCCCATAAAAGACAGCTCCCATGTATTTAGGTACATGGGACTTCTCTAACCTGCTGGAGGTAAGGATGAAAGGAAGCAAGAATTTTTGATCTCTGGTACATTTTCCCATAGCTGCATTAGTTGACCCAGATTAGCCCTCACTACTGTCTTTTGGTCTTTCCTAGTTCCCTTTGTCATACACTCACATCAGTATTCAATTCTGAAGCAAACTGCCACCACAATAAATAGCAGAATTGCTTTACTTACTTTACAGTATGCCAAGACTGCCAGATCTCTCATGAAAACCTGGATTTTTTGTTCTCATTCTCTAAAATCACATTTCTAGTTCTCACTGCCAGAAAATCTGAAGTTAGAAGTAGTTCTCCTGGCTTCCTAAATTCAAGGACTTTCTCTGAAAGTTCCACATTTTGACATGTGGTTTACATGTAATATCAAATCTACCCATGTATGTCTTTTCCTCTGGTACTTGTAATAAAGAATTTCCTATCAAAGAAAAACAGGACAAAACAAATATGGTAACAGCACAAGTAGACACTATTCCCATACTGTTTCTTAAAATAAAATTGCTGCCACTGGCATGGCTCACACCTGTAAACATATTCAAAATTTAATGTTGGATCAAGTTTGTGACCTGTTATGGCTTTGTAACTTATGTTTTCCTTCTTCTTATAAGGAAAAGGTATGTGACTTTTTATTAGTAAATACCACATTATAATGGATACAGAGAAACACTTAATATAGTCATTACTACAGAAACAGTTTCTTTTGTAAAATTTGTTTTTGGAATAGGATTATGCTAGTCTCACTCTTTCTAGAGGAAGGAAGTTAATCGTCTTTATTTTCTTAGAAGTACCAATAGTTTGTCCCTAGAAAATCTTTGACTGCAAATCATATTGACAGCAGCAGATATATAAGTAGTGTCAGAACTTGGATTACATTATTTCATATTTCAGTTGATTCAGAACTTCATTTATCTAAAAATATTGAAAGTATTTGAATGCTGTTTGTTCATTTAATTACTGTTGAACTAGTCCTGTGACAGGAAAGGGAAGCTTCTACCTTGTTTCTCTGATGCATTTGAATTTTCACCAGAAAAATCCCCTCTTGTACTGCAGTGAACAATGCATTCTGTTATTAAATCCTATGGACAACAAAATAGCAGGGTAGTGGATTTCATTTGAGGGCCTTCCTTGCCTTATTAATTCTCATGGTTCTCTTTATGGAAAAGCAAGCATGCTGTATTTTTTCTGACAATACCTACAGTGGATCCACAGAATTTTTATAAAGGAACTTTCATCAACATCTTTTTCCCAATAGGTTTTACTGTTAAGAATTAGATCTAGGTTAAGTGTTGAGAACTGAGCAGTCAGAACTGAAAATCTGTAGTTAAATAGTGATATATTTAGATACTTTCAGAAGAAAAAAAAAAATATTTATGAACTACATTGTAATAATTTAACACTTGAAAAAAAACAAGACAAAAAGAAACAAATTTTGAAAAGTGAACAAAGTATTCACTGTCAATCAGAGTGCACAAAGTAAATCTGAGGCTTAAGTTCTTTGGAAGGAAAAGATGGCAAAACCTTTCTCTGCTCCCTGCTTTGTCTGGGTCATAACATACCTTCCTATTAGCTCAGCTCCATTTTAGCCAAAGAAATTCCCACTTCTTCTCCTCTTATTCTACACTTCTGTTTGAAATAGGATTGAAGAGTGAAAAACTAATTTTTCCTTCTACTCCTTGAAAAATCACGCAGGGAGGCTGGATTTGGAGAAGGCCCGGCAGGGTAGGAAGGAAAAATGGTTCCCATGTGTTTTCTAGTATAGTTAATTGGACACACAATCAGAATAAAACACAGTTTTTACTTTGAGCAACCCTCAAAATGATGCAGTTTGTAGAATAAATAAGAAAAGTACCTATCATTTTCGGGCAAAATCCATATATCAATGAAAAGAGTAAATATTTCTTCTTGTCTTTTAGTTACTAGACATTGATCTGATGGCCAAATATTTGCCATGTGCTACAGTCCAACATAACAAAGAAATGAGACTAACAAAGTAGTGACAAAATCTATGAGCTTTAGCAAATTGTGCTATTTTAGGAGCTGATCTTGATGCTTTATATGATGATTCAGGTGAAGAAGTTACCTACCCAGTCAATTTTACAATCCAGCCAAGAAAATGCAGCAGACAGGAAGGTGAAAAGTCACTATCAACTCAGGCTAAAAAGTCAAGGAAATATTAGCGAGAAAACAAACTTTCCTTACCTCTTGCTATGCAAACAGCAGTCAGTTCAGCAGCTCTGAAAGGGGAATGGTGATGGTAATGACAAAACAACGGAGTCAATTGTTCACATCAGTACGTAAAGCTTCAAAGTTTACAGATAACATAATCACTACCATTCATAATGCAATGTTGACTTCTCCTGACATGTGTTTAAACCTTAACTTACAAAATGCATGAGTTTTAAATAGTGTAATCACACTTTCTTCAAAAGCTCCCTATCTTTTATTAACATTTTTTTTTCCAACAGTGAAATAACAACATGATCCACAGACTATTGAAAGGCGTAGCAGAACACGTTATTTGCATTGCAGGAGAGTGATCACTATAAAAAAATGTGTGTTAGTGTGTACCTTAAAGTCCAGACAAACAGTAAATACTGACTATACATAAAAAATACCACAAACAGGATGTTCCAGTGACTTTGCTACTCTGTTCCCTGCCAAACAAATTTATTCTTTGTAATCCAATTTTACACATAGTTTCTACATGAGTCAGGGTGCTATATTTTATTAGGATGGCTTGGAACTATTGTAACTGCTGAAGTCTCTATAGACTTGGAAAAATACCTGTATTCTTGGCTCTTCCAGCTATCAAAGATAAACAAAATTCAGATCTGAACATATTGCTTCAAGTATATTTAAAGTCTAGTGAAGCTCACAGAAATGGGTGTTGTGAGTTTAAGAAAGCTTAGATCCACACACATGTTGATAAGAAACCTGGATGGCAGTTGTTTTCTTATGCTCTCAGTTACTTCTATTTAACCTTGTCTCAGGAAAAAAAAAAAAAAAAAAAAAAAAAAAGGTAGTATGGCCCGCTCACTAGATAATGACTCTGATTTTGCAGTGGTGTATTGAAAGCTCTCAGAGATGAAGCTTGTGAACTTGAGTGTAAGGGAGTGTAAGGGTTGTTGTTTGTAATGCAGTTTACCATTCCCTGCCTTTTGCCTTGACAGGTTCCTACTTGTTTACAAGGCAGGTTCTAACACTTAAGCTCTGGAAGTGCTGTGGACCTCTGTGTACTACCACACTTGTTTTCAGTCTCACTTATAACAGCTTCCAAAAGCATTTAATGAACAAATTTGAATAGAATTCTGTGGTGGTGCTCATCTCCTTCGTTCATGGTAATTTGGATTCAATCATGTAACAGTTAGACATTGTAACAGAACTTCTTGAAAACGCATAGCCATCTACTAGGCGAATGACCTTTTAAGCTTCACAGGAGACTAGACATGTATATCAGGTATTAGCCAGATAAGATGTAAGTTTCTGTGGCTTTAAGTTTGTATTGTGTTGGAAGACTTTAATACAGTGGTGAAAGTTATAGTAAAAATTCTAGAAAAATAATTATTTCTTGTTCCATTACTACATTGTTGCACCTTTATTTTTTTCTGACTTTCAGGTGCTGTTTCTTCTTTCCTTGAGCCAAGGAGAATATAAAACTACACAACAAAACATTTTTCTCTATAACGCACCTGTGAAATCAGACTGACCTTGACTTTTTTTTTTTTTCTAAGTATCTATATATTCCTTTTTAAGAAACAGAGATGGAGAGGGCATGCAAGGAAAATCAGACATTGAATGCAGAATGGTCTTGAATCTGAGTTAACATGATATTGTGACAGACCAAAAGATATGATGAGGTAATGCACTCACTCCGTGGTGCTGAATGATTGTACTAGTCCATTTGGAAAGCTTACTTATCAGGACCACTTAATGTAGATATATGAACCAATAGCTGTTTATCACTTCAACAGCTATTCTCCCCAGTTTCTTTGGATTCAGACATCCATACTACAAGCTGTACTGTGAGAGGTTTTACAGATGATGTAATATAAGAATGTGAATCAAAAAAGCTGAGATCACTCGTTTATTGATTTGACTTTTCATGCTCAAATTATTTAGTTGATGGATGATGTTAGGTGTATAAAGTAATGAAAACATAGGACTAGACGATCTCCATCTTTTTGTTAATGGTTTATCAAGAGGTATGGGATGGATTTGTACTTGTCTGGGGGCAAATTTACTTCATTTATTTCCAACATTTGCAAATACCCTAGCCACCTCAATATCCATGAAACCTGAAAGATAAGGCTACAAAGCAAAGATATTATTTTATTATTTATGAGCACCATCAATTAGTTTTCTCCCTTACTGCTTTGAGATCTGTATTTTCTCAATATCTGATCTACTCAGAGATTGGCCTGGGCTTTCAAGGCACCTGTTGCTACTTTGTTGGCTGTACATATCCACACTGAATCCTTGACATGGTTGCCTCCGCCTGAGGCCTCAGCTAAGGTTCTCTCAGAAGCTGTACTGCTTTTAGAGGAAAGTCCTGTTATTCTCCTCCACCTGCCTTCTCTTTCCCCAAAATCTAATTTGCATTTTCTCATGCTATTTACTCATCATTGTGCAAACAGATCAAATAGGTTGTTTATACATAAGCCAAGTTTTGTTTGTAGATAGAGTGACAATTGGGAGCTACCTCTATTTTTTTTTTTTTTTTCTGTCATGTATGATTTATTATGGTACTGTAATAAATGAAGGTAAGGAACTTTGAAGATGTTGGAGATCTAACATCTTCTAAACTCTGTTGTTTGGAAATCTCCAAATGGAGAACATCATTCTCTTCCTACCCATCTTACTCTTTGTGCTTGAAAGGGTTCAGGGTGCAGCAGAGTTTCTATCAGCCTTCCACGAGTATCACAACTAGAGTGTGCTAAACCTTTCTTTGATCCTTCACTAGGTCACCCTAGTAAAGCAGGATATCTTCCTGCACCTCCAAAAGTGTCTCCTCAACTCCTCTAGAAAAACAAAGAATTAGAAGCCAAGAGTGCCTGAGATTTGGGCCTGAATTTCCCTTAGTATCTCTTAGACAATAAATGACTTCTTCCTGTTTGGGCTTTCCTCATTGTAAAATAGGAATAACAATACTCAGCACAAAAGGAAGTAAAATATGAATCCGAGTATCTATAGAATGTAAATACCTGTAAATCTTTGTTTTCTTTTTGTGTTGTATTTGTGCAATGCACGTATGTATATTGGCATAAATTGTTGGCTGGTAAGGAATGAAGATGCTGTAAAACAGAAAACTACAAATTTGAGGACTGAAGAAGCTGTATTAAATGGAAAATTACAAATTAACTCTGCAAAATATAGAGAATACCTTTGTAATAGCTGTCTAAATAAAGAATTATAGTGATAGATTTTTTTACAGTATAGACTATAGTATAGTGAAATAGTGTTGTCTATCTGAAGAGAGGTCTTGAAAGACAAAACAAGACACATTGACCTCTGTATAGCCACATCAAATGACATCGTCAAAATATATGCTTCCCAGTTACATAAGGGAAGACAAATAAGCAGAAATTAAAATAATGAGAAGGGATCACTGAGAAACAGCAGCAAAAAAGGAAACAGATTACTTATATATTGCAGAGCATGCTCAAACCCCAGTACATTATAGAGAAAGAATATCCAGTGGATAAGTAAAATCAACGGATCAAAGAATTATGAAGTATCCATATCTAATTTAGTATTTACAGACTAATGTTTTTTATGCCACACTTGATTGTTTTATTAGTATTTTATTGTGTTTTCATAGACTACTTTTGAATGCAGTGTTGCATTCCACTGTCCAAGAATAATTAATCATATTTGTTGTTTCCTTAAAATGTCTTTGTTTTTTAATTTGATGTTTAAATTAAATTTTCATTTTTTCCTTTTCAATAAAGACTTGTGATTTCCTTTTTTTTTCTTGAAAACATCAAGTACTTTGCCTTTGAAAATGAGAAATATGTGACACAAGTAATATTGGACATAGATACGACTGGGAAAAAAAAGTGTTAATGAAAGATTATGAAACAATGTCAAACTAATCAGACTGTAAAGGTCTTATATATAACCTCCTGTACCACTGCTTCCCACGCAACAATGTAAACAGGGAGTCAGCCTTCTTCAAACTGGCTGGAATATGATCCTCATAGTATGGTACTGACAATGCAATGACACGACTCTTCAGAAAAAGAAGATACCCCAGAAACAGCTTAGATTAATTGAAATATTACCAGCATTACCTGTCTAAAATCTGATTATCACTACACTGTTTTATCAAGTCTACAAAGAAAGAATAGTGGTAGTTGGCATCATAGTTGGCATCATTGACTTAAGAGTCTTGAACTTACGTTCATTTTCTAACTCATATTTGATCTTGAGCAAGTGACTTAGGATGAAATTTTTGAGTGTGTGTAATAAAACATAGAGTTGGTTGGGAAATGAAGGTCTGTCTGCATCTTGGAGGCCTGAACAAGAATTCTATACATCTAATTCATCTAAGCCAACTCTAGAATCAGAAGTGCTGGTGAGTCTGACATACCTGCCCCAACTAGATCAGATCTAGAAGAAACACAGCCATGTTCATGAAATGGTAATGAATCCTGTTCCTCAAGACTATTTGCTGAGGCTGTCAAAGTTTAATGAACATGATTCCAGATGGAACTTCTGTATCTTTGTTTCTAGATCTGGAAAGAGGACACTGCTCTATTCCTGTGAAATGTTCAATGAACTGTGAAATTCCATGTTCAACTAGTTTAGAATCTCTGCACTGTGGCATCTGAATCTGATCTGCTTCTACATCTGAAGCAGACATACTCCAAATATTTAAAAATGTAGAGATCAACTTCCTGCTACCCAAATCTCCCATTTCCGAAGACACTTTAATAACACTTTTGAGAAACATCTGAAATGTGCTCAGACATTGTTAATGGTAGACAGGTAAGTAGATAACATAGACTTACACCTTTATGATATCCTATAAAAAAAATTGAATAATTTAGCCAATATAATCAACATACACCTGATATTCCATAACAAGGCTGAACATTTTTCTAGAAGAAAATAACCTTTCTGAGGAAAAATTGCCAGCCTGCTACTTTTACTGCAGGTGGGTATTATCTATGTATGTGAAAATTTTCAATAATTTTACAGTGCTGCTTTCTTTATAGATCACTAATCCATAGCATTAGAGATAGTAGAATTTAGCCCTAAACAAAGAGCAGATAGTAAAAAAACTTTCAAACATACCCCTGCCCGGCCCGCTCCCCATACACATCTGCAGCCTGCCAGCTTCTTAGTGCCAATATTTACTAGTATGACTACCAGCCCCAGGAGATATGTGAAGCAAAATGTAAGCAGGGGCTTGTGATATGGCTGTTTAAAAGTGCAAACATGCTAAAAGAAATTCTGCACTTCAAAGGAGTCTGCCATGGTGAAGTCACCAGCAAGACTACTTACAATGCAATTTCTATAAATGAGTGCTCAGTAAGCTAATATGCTTTTTAAATACAATTCTTTTGTGCCAAGTGATAAAGTACAATCATTATCAATCTGGTAAAATGAATGAACTTTCAACAAGAATCGACGGTGCTCACTGTGTATGCACTTTGTCAGTCCTACACATAGCACAAAGGAGAGTTATCTGAAACAAATCCCTCCTGTAAGTGAGGAATAGGAATCAGTAAATATATAAAGCAGTTACCGCACATGGTGATAACATTTATGAGGTGTCGCTTGTATTATGTGTAATATACAGGACAAATGAGTTTCATATGTGTAAGAGTTTATTGTCCATGTGTGCCCTGGCAGTTGGAGTGGTTTAAGAAGTCCTTATGCCAAGACAGCTCCCATCTTCTATCTGTACACTGGATGACTTGCATTTGATCCTGATGAAATGTTACTTTGCTCTTCCCCCCTGGGTATGAGGCTTGGATCATTGCATGAATCACTTGCTTTTGAACTAGCTCTCATGGCTTGAGTTCGGAAGAATGCTCAATCCCTTTTCATTGAAATGAGTGCCAAACCTGCATTAGCCTTGATGTCACAAGATTGTTTGCAGTGAAAACCAGAGGACAAAACAGACAGAATTAAAACCCTCATAAAATCACCCCAATCATTATGACATAGGAAAAGTAGCATAACATCATCACTATTTGGGATATCTAAGAAAAAAGATCTCCACATTTTCTCTAACATACAATGTCTAGAAGTAATAATTTCCACTATGTAATTTCACTCAATGTGAAAAAGTGGTTCTCTTTATTGCAAATAATAACGTGCTATATAAGATCTGAAGTCTACTTAGGCCAGTCTTCTGACCCCAACAGGGACCATTGCAAATGCTTTAGAAGAAACAAAAGAATTCTGCCATAGATAAAATCCCCATGCCTCTGAATCACCAACTTAAGAAAAAGATAACCAACAAAAGACAAAATGTCAACAACCATAACTCATATTGTCACATCCCCTTACAACCTCCACGTAAAAACAAATTATTAGTATAACACACTCCTACTCTACTATGTTGCACATCAGAGGTAGCTGCAAGTTAGCTTATATTGTTTAGAGAACTTCGTTTACTGAACTGTCCTATTTTTTTTTTCCTTTACATTCAAAGAGTACAAAAAATCTGAGGGCCTACTGTATCTGTGGATTGAATTCTACAAATGCATAGAAATCTTTACTTGTGACTTCCTTCCATCACGTTAAGTATGTTACTTATGTAAATATGACTACGTAAGTGAGAATCAGTATATGATGTAACTGATACTTTTTTCCGTTTATTTGGGAGTGTATACCATTGTATAACTAAAGCAGTTAAAACACCATTTCCTGATAAAAGGAGGATGTTGATATTATAAATATCTTTACAAATTAAATGACTTTAGTTCTATTCAGGAACCCTAGATGATGAGAAATTGCAGAATCATGAAGAGATGAAATCCAGAGAGATAAATGACCTGATATATATGGTAATTAGGTGACATTGCGATAAGCACCTCAGAAATATGATAGATAGACTTTGCAATACAATGTTTCCCTGATAATCTTTCTACATACATAGTCATTCTTTCCTCTTCAGAACAGTATTCAGTTGCTAATCTCTTTATACTTGTACTTGTTCTTTGCCCTTTTTGTCCCATTCACAGCCACATGAATCACTTGCCTTCCAGTTCACATAGCATTCTATGAACAATGCTGATGGTTCAGCTAGCACACAAATCACAAGCAATAAATATGTAAATTGTTCATTTTCTTGTAAACACAAAGCTTTCAATAGACTTCTCATGCACAAAGACAGTTGCTGAATGTTGGGTACCTTCTAAGAAATGAAACGACTGTGAAAACTTTATTATGGGTATTGTTAAAATCACTATAAATCAATAAGTACTTTGCTACTACTTGCAGATGTCAGTTTCAAAAAAATATTGGAGGATTCATGGAAAAATATAATCTGTTTTGTCTCAAGAAAAAAGGTTATTCTATCTAGGATTAATTTGATATGAATCTTTGGCTACTGTAGCAAAGATACCAGAAACCCCAGTTGGAAAAAATATATATTAATACTTTAAAATTAATACCATGAACTTTATGAAAACCACTTAATAAGTGCAGTTGTAGGCAATAATATCTTAGCCTCAGAAAGCAAAGAGAGTGACTTAAAAAAAAATAATGAGTTGGGAAGTGCTTGACAAAACCAGCTTAATATGAAAATTTCTCACATCCAAATTACACTTGAATTTTTCTAGGTTATTCTTCTGTTGTCTTAACATCTTCCTTTTCCTCCCTCATCTATCCTACTTGAATGTAACTATGCAACCATTATGAATAAATTTGTTCTACAGTTAACAAAGTAATTGACTTTGCTGTTGATAAGGAATATGTCAGTGTAGAGCTCAGATATTTACAGAATTAAAAGTATATTTGCTTCAAAACACTGTGTGGAAATGAAATCAAAACAAAACAACTTCTCACCCATCCCTTCCTCCTCCCCAAAAAACCTCACCTTTCCAGAAAATCACAGGTAAGTTGTTAAATCAGACAAGACTTGTCTACAGTTCTTTTTTTTTGGGATACAGTTACACTTTAAAATCTACATGATTTTCTGTTGCATTTTACAGCATGGCCACTTTATAGTTTAGTGTTACCATACACATTTTAATTGTCCCTTTTAGTTATGATCCCAATGTGACACTTCATATGGTTTCAGTTTACCTGCTTTTTATCCACTCCTCACTACCCTGATACTCAGATCTATGGGCATCTATTCTGAAGCATCAGACAGCTGTCAGATGCTCCGCAGTCTGTCCTTCCAGAGCCTTCTCTGTTTGCTGTCTCCCACTTTGCCTCCTGTCTTCACAGACCTTGTCTCCACAAACCCTGTCTTCCTAGCCACACTGTGCAGTGTTACATTAAAGACGTTTGTTGTTGCTGGGCTGCAGTTCTTGCCCTGTGCTCTGCACACAGAACTGATTGCAGCATGAAGCACTGTTTTTGCTGTGCAGCCATGTTCATGCTTGAATGATTGCACCTTTACAGCTTTTACTAAGAAATTACTGTGCAACTGTAACAATATAGTAGTAAACCAAACGTGGTTTATATCTATATACATACAGTTTGTCAGTCTTCTTCCACAATACTGTTTGACATAGTGTTTGACAAATATGAATACCAAAATTTTAATGTGCAATTATTAGTATTATCTAAAATAATCATTTTAACTTTATAAAGACACATAGATTCTTCTTTCATTGCTTTCGGAGTTTAGAATTTTAAGACAAAGCGGTGTACAAATGTGCATTTTACAAATCCCAGATTGTACAGGTCCTCATGTACAAATCCCAGGCTTTTTTCTGCTCTCTTAAGTGCTAAAATCTTACTCTCTCCTAAGTGAAAACATGAGAATTTTCATCTTTTCCTGGCAACTAATGGTCTCAGAAAATACCACAAAATATAAAGTTCACAGTAAAAGGAATGGCAGATGTCAACAGTGCATTCTTAATGAATATCTCATAACCATTCTTCCAAACATAAATGGTAGCAGGTATCAAACATTCATGGCTACCACTGTGAAATAAAGATGAAAATACACGTGTCTCTCATACTGGCAACAGGACACATAAGCTGCTGGTGCCTGGCTAGTAGTGTGGAGAACTGGGGTCCTGTGACTAGTAGCAGATCACGGTCCAGAGGATATCAGTTCTGACACAGGGCAGGAGACAGACAGCATTCAGGAGAGTCTTTGTTTAGCCTGTTCAGCACAGCCAGCTCTTGGCTAATTAGCCTGTCAAGAGAGCTAGCTCTGGCTATAGTTGTCTTTTATTAACTGAAATACCCTCCAATTTCAGTTTACTGACAGATAATTTTTAGTTTGATTTGTGACACTAAACACATTCCTTGATTCTACACCACCTCTTCTCACATCTGGATACATTAGCATTTTTGCAATTAGTCTCAGTACACAAGTCCATGTTGCATTACAGTGCAGAGAGAAATTACTGTCCTGTACTAGTGAACATGAATCCTGAAGAGATCTTGGCTTCATTCCCAGCTTGCCTGGAGACAGTGTGCATAGACACAGAAAAGCAACCTATAACTCAGCTGCCTTGGAGACCTGTCCTGACAGAGCTCAGCACCTACTACCATAGCAGACTATGTATAAGACACGTGGAGGACAGAGGTCAGAGTCACATTCCTGGGTAACCCAGGAAGAAGGAAGTGGTTTGGAAGCTACCACAAATTTTTCAAGCCAAAATTAGGTCTGACTAAACATTGCTTTCTATTATAGATGACTAGATTTTGAAATAAGAAAAGAATAAAGGATATCACCTACCTTTACTTTAGCCAGTCTTTTAACACTTACTTTCCATAATATTTCATGCAAGTTAGAATGCCATGATCTGAATGGAAGCTCAGCTAGCTAGACAAAAACCTGATTGGATGATTATCTCAGGGTGTGGTAATAAACAGATCGCATGATGTCTAAAACCTTGTAAGACATAGTGGACTATACCATGACATGTATTGATTGAAGTGAGGGAACACTTCTCAGGCTGGCAGGTGACACCAAAATGGGGGACCTGGCCAACATGCTGGAGAGCAGGGCTGCCATCCAGAGGAAGCAGGACATGCTGGGGAAATGAGCTTTGTACAGTTCAGCCTGGAGAAATGCTGAACCTGTGCCTTGGAAAGTAGAACCACGGGTAGCAGTCCAGGCTGGGTACTGTCTTCCTGGGCTCTGCAGAGAAGCCCCTGGGGTCCTGGGGAACAGTGAGCTGCAGAGGAGCCACTCTGAGGCTGGCAGCCATTGGCACATTGGGAGCAGGAACTGCTGAAACTGACATTTGTTACCTGATTAGTAGCAGTTTGTTTACACTTGAGAATACAATATTTGCTTATTTATACTAACTTAAATGCATATCTGTCTTGTTTTGTCTCCTTGTTTCAGATGGAAGGAGCAAAAGCCATATTTTCCTGGTTTACACAGGGGACTAAAATAGTCTTATTTTTGGTGACTCCATATTTCCAAGAGAAAATAAAAACCTCTCTTCCTGCCTATGGCTTTGGGAAGGAGACCATTTAAACAGCAGCCTGAGATCAGAATCAGGAGGTTATTGAGGTTCCTACACTGGGAAGAAACAGCAGCATGACCTGTGACTGCTTTGACTCCATGAGTTAAAAAAAAGTTGGAGGGAGGACAGCCAGAACTCTGGAATTGCTGTACATTTGGATAGAAGAGAAACAAATAGTGATGCAGATGAGATGACAAATAACAAGAGAGATCTCAGTGGGATCTAAAAGTCTGTAACTGGCTTGTGATGGAGGAAAAAAGTACAAGGTTCCTCTTTCCTTTCCCCAGATGCTGGCCTTACTGTCTCTCAGATTGATGAATAGCAGCAGCATTTTGAGCAATTTATTTACTTTCATTAAAAAAGGTGTTCTCTTAGTAGCTATGAGCATATTTTGCAACCTTACAATCTTGTGTAGTTGCTCTTTGTAGTATTGACTCTTAGAATGTCTACTTTGTGAGCTTTAATGCTATAATGTTATATAATCCAAGAATATAGACTGAACAAGATTTGGAACAAAGGACAAATATTTGAATGTAGATTTAGAAGTCAGACCAAGTCTAGCTTTGAAAAAATATCTAAAGCTTGGTGAGATGAATGAAATTCCTTTTCTTGACAGTCTGTAAACACTAGGGAGCAATAGCAAGGTACTTAATTGGGGCTTGTTTCTAGCTTATTCCTCTATGTAAGCATCAACTGAAATCAGGAACAACTTCTATGCAGAACATGATCTTCAACTGTATTGATTTGCCTTTCCTGGTTAATGAGCATTTACATACGATTGCACAAATGGAGATACTTAATTTTGGGAACCATTTAATTTTAGTTTACTTATTGGATTATAAAATGTTGAAGGAATGCACAAAAGACTTTCTTTTAGAAATACTGTTGCCTAGTAAAATATATTCTCTCTGGGGACTTTGTCTGGATTAGAACAGAGATGTGAGTGTTGCCAGAATGCAATTTAGGTGTCTGGACAATAGCAAACATGCTGTCAAGACACAGCTAACTGACAGTCAAGAAAGCATGAAGGTAATGCAATATTTTCCACAGTAGCCAGACCTTGCTTCCAGAGCAGCAAGTTTAAATTCACTCTTGCATTTTCATATTTCATGGAGATTTGTTATTCTTTTAGGTGCTATTATTTTGGAAATAGCATAGAACAATAAGGTAGTGAGAATCAATTTGAATGCAACTTTTCTGTTTCAGTAAATGTATTATGAAATAAACAGATATATAGAAAAGTTTCCAGGTCTGACTGACAGGCAAACTATAGCTGGAATACACTGGAAGAAGTATGAAGAAATTTAAAGATATGAAATTTCTAAATATCTGAAGTTTCCAAATAAGCTTCAGCACAAGAAAACGTAAATCTGCCTACCTGGAGCTTGTACTGACAAAGAAGGCTGTATTTGCCTCTCTTTTACTAAAAGTCAGCTAAAGCAATTTTGATTAACAAAGGCTGTGAAGTGTCACAGAGTTAATGGCATCCTGAGAGGCAGGGCATATCAGTTAGATTTAACTCCTCTGTGGAAAGTAGTTCATAAATAAAATCTCAAGATCTCCTGACAAAACATTTTCTAAGAAATGTAAAATTATAGGTGTATGCTTGACAGTGAAATTTATACTAGAAGCAGTATAAAGATCTTTATTAACATAAACAAGTCAAGTATCCTAATCCCTTTCAAAACTCCTAAGCTTCTCAATAAGATGCACTCTGGACAAGAAAGTTATCTTGCATGTAATTTAGCCTTGAGAGAGACCCCTATCAGCATCTTTTTGAACTATACTTTCTCTCAAAGGACATTAGAAAAGTTCATACAACTTCTGGTCTAATGCAGTTAACACAAAGATTGAATTTCGTTGCAGTTTTGGATTAAAAATACAATGGAAATATGCATGGAAAGGGTTAAATTTTTTAGGCTAACACAGATCCTCTATTATTTATCACATTTCATGAAATTTGAAGGGCATTAAATGAAGGCAGCTGTACTGGCTCCTGTGTCAGGTTACTGTCTGACACCCAAATAACAGAGAAAGACCACTTCTTCATGTTTTTGCCACCATGCATTGTACACCTGGTGAAAGCTGTCAATAATTGTTGGGTATTTTCTTCCTTCCTGAATGCTCATAGGCGACTTCAAACAGTCCTGGTAGTACAGAATCAATAGCTTAGCGCCAGCAGCTGCAGGAAAACTGTTATCATTATTGTGTTTACCCTCGATCAGGTTACACTCTTTCCTCCAAAAGCCACTAAAAATTCCAGCAAGTGCACACTGCATCTCCTTGGCAAGTTCCTTCTGCCTTCTACAGGTATCAAACATGTTTCGTTTTTTTCCTCTCATGGGAGGGTGCTATGGTTAAGAAATAAATTGAGATAAAGCAGGCAAAGAGATAAAAGATTACCCAGTCCTTAATCAAATGACATCAGGACACTGTTTCAAAACACTGTCCATTATTGAATTGGCACCCTGACCTGCTAAAATGATGAACAAATAAGCCAGTAGGAGGAATAGACCACGGAAAACTGTGGCTTTTCTATAGTCATAAACAATATACCCTTCCCATGATATTCTTCTCTTCTGAGACAAAGCATACATATGCAAGTTTCTGCTCAGAATGCTGAAGACAGAACCATAAAAAGGTATGATTTTATATAGACACATTTAACCTACCCTTTAATTAATCAACTGAATGCCTCATTTTTACTTCAACTCATTCAGCATTTCTGGCTTTGTTGTGTCATTAAATATGACATTTCCACATTTGGAAAAAAATGTCAAGCTATAATGATACACCTACTGCAGTGTACTGCCTCTACTAAACAGAAATCATGATTGACTGACAGCTTGAGTCTCAGAAGGAATAATTTTCAGTAAATAGGAAATACATAACTTTCATTAATGGCTTTAAAATATTTGAAAAAAAAGTGACATGAAACTTTTTTTTTCTATTTTCTTTTTGTTTCATTAATCATTAATCCTTTCTCCATTACCTGGAATACACCTTTTATTTATTTATTTTTTTTTAAATCTTTTTACCTTATATCTTGCCCTATAATCACCAAAGACGTAATGCTGAAACAACTCGTTTACCACAGTTTGTCTCAAGTAAAAGAGCTGTGTCACTTACTAGGCAAAGTGATACATTTTCATCATGGATCTGTTCTTAAAGATCTATTTATAGTGCTTGTTTTGAGTGTATGGAGTGAATGGTAAAGTGGAAAGTATGATAACTAAAGAAATTTTAGAAAATAAGAGAGATTACTGCAGTTACTACTCCTAGCTCACAGTCAGCTCTTGCTGTAGGACTTTTTATTCCTGGTACATCTGGGGTTCTTTTATTATTATTTGTTAATAAGTAGGAGAAAAGAAAACTCTGAGGTAAATACCAGTGAAAATAATGATTTAAATGGTTGACTAAGACCTAGACAACTAAATCCTTGGTCAAGCTAGGGAACAAGCCATTCCTCAAAGATTTGCATTCTTAAATGTGAGTGCTGGTCTTGCTTTGATAACAATGTAGGATGAGAATAGAGAAGTTCTCTGCTAGTAAAAAAGCTTCATGAAAGACAAGAAATAATTCCAATGTAGAACTTTCTTTGTCCAGCAATAGAATTTACATAAAACTGTTTCAGATTGTCAAGTGTCTTGAGAAGGCACACCTAGGAAATGACTGTTCACTAAAACTGCAATGGAGAATTCTTTTTTACCATTGCAAAATCATCATGATTATTGAAGACCAAGGCCATAAGTGGAAACTATTTACAAAGTGATGATTAAAAAAGAAATAGTCAATAATTTGTCAATATTTGAAAGATACTAAACATTTTGAAATGGTATCTTACATTTTCAAATAAAAAGACATTTTGATAGAAAAATAAGATGCATCACTTAGAAAATGTTGTTCAACATCAAGGTGTTTTCTATTTTTCTTTAATTTTTCCTTCAGAAACTTGTCAAAGAGCCAGTATTTCACAGAGAGGTTTCTGTTTTCATGAACTGATGAATTTTTTAAAACCTGTTTCACTAAAAAATTCCTCATTGGCTATAGTGCTGACATTGTAGCTAATTACTAAATTCAGTCATTTGTGCAAAGCTTCCTGCTGTGATACTTTGAGGGGAGTATGAGCTGCTCAACCAGGCTGTAGTGCCTCAGTCAAGTGAGATGTCCTTTTCTCTGGTCTTTGTTCTTTAGGGCTAAGCAGACCTGTTAGGAGCTCCCAACTTGTGTGGACCTTGTTACATATTACTGTCTTGCCTGTCACTACTGAGGAGATCTAGTGATCTGTTTTGACACACACTCCAAGGCTTCTTAGCAGTATTACTGAAGAAAGATAATATTGCCAAGCAATTGCATTTTACAGGCAGCCAAGAGCCATCATTTACAGTACTGTTCTTATTTAAAGTACTGCTGAGTGTATGTCAGGTGTAGCCAAGCTCCATCAGGTGCTCAGCTTGAGCATTCATTTATCTTTGCGCCTTTTTTTTTTTTCATACTTGATGTACATCCATGTTTGCATTCTCTGTTTCTACTCAACACCATGGGTCATTCTGCACCGCTTCACGAAAAATAGATTGAAGCATCCCTAGTAATCTCAGTAGATAACTCTCCTTAATGATACAAATAGAAGGAACTCATATTTCTATTCAGAAAGAATGCAGGGAGTATCCAAGATAACAGTTTGCTCTGCAATTTACTATGACATTTAGCCAAATTTTACAGATCCACGTTGCTAAGATATCAACCTCCTAAAATTTGGGAAAACTGTATTGAAAAAGACCAGTCTATGAATCTTCTCCATATAATACCTGATAAACCTTCTTTCTACCTGTGCAGAGAGATTTCTGTGCAAGTATACACTCAACTACAATAACTATAACATTTATCATAATATCAGAGAGTAATTCCAGTAGCTGTAGACATGAAGAAAATCTATTCTGTTGAAAGGAGAAATTGTCAGTGCAGTATGAAAGGAGTTCAGGAAGAAAATGTATGTCATTGTAAACACTGCTTTCTATGAGATTAGGTATTGTGTGATCTCCTTCAGACATGTGAAAAGACAGGAATAAATGCAACTATTATAATCTACTGAATAACATATCTCTCCTAAAAGTTTTGTATAAATCACCTGGTCCTTAGAAATTCTGATAACAATATTTTTCTTTCCATTA
Source organism: Nesoenas mayeri (assembly GCF_963082525.1). Lineage (NCBI taxonomy): Eukaryota > Metazoa > Chordata > Aves > Columbiformes > Columbidae > Nesoenas > Nesoenas mayeri. Next base: position 53,397,302 of record NC_137542.1, on the reverse strand, counting down.
TATATATTTTTAAATTAGGTAACATAGACAAAACGTTTAGATAGAAACCTAATGTTATTTCTTTGAATTACCTAAAAGAAAAGTAGAATGTAAGAGGATATAATATGAGTTTGAAGTCTTTGGTCGATATGAAACTTTCCCATAGCCCAGTCTAGTCTTTCTAAAGACTGAGATATCTGGTGTCTGTTAGGTTCCTGGATTCCAAACAAAAATATATGTAATAATTTTATAAAGAAATTAGTTAAGAGCAATGTCATTGTCACCTCTAACATATTATTATATTACACAGGTAGTAGTCCTAAACTCGTGGAGGCACTACTTAAGAACTCCACTTTTTTACAGAAACTCCATAACTCTGAATAGTAAAAGGACAGTCATTGAACAGTAAGATCAGCAATACAACTTTTGAGTGGTTTTATAGATTAGTCAAGAAAAGCTTTTGTCAAACTTGGGATATTAAAACAAACAGTAACTTTTGACATTTCACAAAGTGTCCATGAAATATGCCTATTATCTCCTTACTACTGGTACTGAAACATTAAGCAGAGGCTGAGTTCATCCTCAGCTCTTAAATACACTGTAATTACTCTAGTTCCTTGTGCATATATTTTTATTTCAATTTTTCAGTGATAAACCTGGATTGCAATAGAGATAAAATCAGATTATTTCTTGTGTTGGTGGGACCAACATCCATGTCACTGTGTGCAGAGTATTTGTGGTTTGTTATCTAGCGCTACTAACATCCATAAATCCTAGCTACTTTAACAGAAGGCAGTGTTGAATGACCCTGCTGTTACCTTGTGTGAATTCATTGGTAGGTGGGAATTTTGAAGTGTGACATGTCACAGCCTTCCTGTTCACAAAGTAATTATTTAGGTCTTTGAATTAAGTAGCAGTGGCAGCTAAGATCTGAGTTCCAGATCTAGATTTCTAGAATACCCTAAGCCCAAGTTTTTCCATGCTATTGTGTCCACTCAATGTAGATATCAGCATAGGTTTCTTCTGTCTCTTAAAATACAGTGTAGGCATAACCTCCAAGTCAAGTTTAGAAACAGTATGTTTCCAGCTTCTGATTGAACATTAAGAACTGTATCTAACAAAGGAACAATTATTGTTTCAAACATAAGCCTAGTGTGGAAAGGTTTCACTCTCTTGCCACTGAAGTCAGTTGGAAAAATTAGTAGTTTTCAACATGATCAGACTTAAAGAGGATCATTGATATTGTAGCATCTTGAAGCTGAAGAAATTAAGTACAATCTTATTTTTTACTTAACATACACAGTGAATGAAAACAGTGGCAATGGATATTATTTTTTAAAAAATGCTTTCTCTCAGAAACTCAACAGTGTTTTCTCTGTTTTAAAATAAATGTAATTTACGTTTTAAAATAAGTACAGTCAATTTCCTGTATGAAATTATTTGGCCCTCATATTCTCCCATCTCACCTTTTCAAGTTGTTTTGTTCATTTTTTGGATCTGCTATGTTGGAATTGTCTATAAGTTGTCTTTTAAAAAAGGACATGCCATACACATGTTAAAGAACCCAAGACTATTGATAACCCGTCTTCAACCATTGTGCATCTATCTTTTATTTCAGAAAGAAGTATATATTCACTCTCAGTGTTCCCTAGACTGTCGTTAATGACCTTCCATGGAAAAACTGCAATTTATGGCTCCCTCTGATGGTCCACTTTGGAATGATATGCTCATAACTACCCATTCAGATACAATATTACATTTATAATTTTTTCATAACTCATCCTTGGATATTAATATCATCACTCCATTCCTTTACTTCCATTCTTGGTTTTGAGACTGTGCTTGGGAGAGACTTTTAACTTTGGTATATGGCTCTCCAGCCAGCCACTAGCAGATCTCTAATACTTTATATTCTTAAAATTGCAAATTAGCATTCTAAGGCTTTCTCTTTCCAGGTTTCCATGGCAACTCTTGTACAGCTTATTCATTAGAAAGAGTTCTGTTTAATTGATCTCCTAATGTATTGCTTAATAGTAACTGTTAAGCAGTCTTTTGTTTCCAGGTCATATTTAGGGTTCATATATTTGCATAAAAGCATTTCATTAGCTGAAACCAATGATTATTAGTAATTTTCTTTTTTTGGTTTAAAATAACTAAACCCTCATTGAGATTTTCTGAATAGCAAATATTTATATCTTGCTGAATGGGTTTTCTCTGGGAGCCTGGGTGCTTTGTTTCTCTGAGCAGCAAGAAAATTACAGAGCTTCAAAATGTTAATCAGAGAAGACAAAAAGAAAGTGGCTTTTTTTCCAATTGAAATGTAAATGCACAGTGACGATAACTATAAGCCACAGGAAATATTTGATGACAAAGTTGTAATGGATAAATATCCTTTAAAAAAACAAAGTAATGCACTGCGCAACTTGAATACATTGAGATTTTTTCTATTATGCGTAATAATGATTTTCTGACATCTTGGGCTATGGAAGTTTAAAAACTCAACTAATTTTTTGCAGTATGATATTGTCCAAAACTCTTCCCACATAAGTTAGTTGGTTTTGATGAATATTTTTATAGTTGAATATATTAATTCATTTGATTCTGCATGAATTGCAAGAACATTTTCAGCTTCCTGAAGTACATGGATGTCAATCAATTCACCCAGAGTCACATGATGAAGTTTAGACCTGACAACAGAAAAATTGTGTTCACTAAGAACAATAATTTAAATTATTTCTGGATAATACCTGGTATGTCAAATGAAATACATAGTTTTAAGCAACATATCCTTAAACACCTTAAAAAGATCTAGCCTATCAAAATTTCTCAAGCCTGAATGGAGATAATAGAACTCACTCCATATGGCTGGATTCATGTTATTTATACAATGAATCTGGTTCAGAAATTCACGTTAATAGATTACAAATCTGGATATTCTAAAATAATATTTTTCATTTGAATAATTTGTGTGTGTTTGTTTGTTTGTCTGTTTGTTTTTCCAGTGCTTGAGTTGATGGTTTCCAAGATTTCTTCAAAATCATGAGAGCTTCAAGTCTGATTCTTTTACTGCTTTGCTTCTTCTTAAAGGAGACCTGATATTCTCTAGCAAAGAACTTCAAGAAAAACCTGTGAAAATAGAAAATATGGAATGATTTCTAATGAACTCCCCAGACTTAGCAGGAATTACAAGTTTCTGAAAACGGTTAATTCCCTTCAGATCTCAAAACATTCAAAAGCAGTTTTGCCTCTGAGTTGTCCAATGTAATATGCATAGCTTGAACAAAAAACCACAATGCTGGGAAATAATTGTGAGGGTCTACAGTGAAAAAAGAAAGGAAAAGTATTGTGTTTGACCTTTTATTTCCTAGTAAAATACTGGTAAAAATTGCTATTCTTATTGTTAATGTTTAGATATTATGGTGAAGGTATCCAGAAAGATGAATAAATACGATGAACTTAGTTCACCAACTCAAAGCCCCTGTTGTTGTCTATACTGAAAGAATACATATGAGTACTTCTTGCTACTGATAACTTTAAAATAAGCAAGAAGCATCTCCAAAGAAAAAGTTAATTGACATGAGCCTTTTAGGAGTTTCAAATATCTGCTTCTATTTTTTGAATTTTTTTAAAATGCCTGTGTGGAGAAAAGTTGCGCCAAAAATCTTCCTAAGAAGCTCATTTATTGGTACAGATATAGGGCAAAGTAAGTGTGAACTGATGCCATTTTGAGCCTATATTAAAAAATTGTAGTGAATGGTTTTATCATTTCACATGCACATTTGCACAAATAAGAGGTAAATTTACATCAATAAACCATGTTTTTTAACTGTTTTGCATATTGACTGATATATCTGAAGACTGAGGATCACCTTACTTTAAAGTCATCAAGGACAGCAAGGAATTATGCTACAAACTCAGGATCATGACAATGAATTTTATAGTCTTATAGAAGAGGAAGATAATTTGTAACATTTAGAATTTTGAATAATATGTTTTAGATGCATGAAAGTTAAAGATCATGATTTTTCTACTAATCATGATATCACTTCAAAAAATTTTCACTTTAAGGGTAGTATCAATGATTACAGTCTCACCAAAAAATATTTCTTTTTTATTTTAAACTACTTTCTTTCTCTGCCTTTCATAATTTTTTTTCCTTGCTGCTTGAAGGACTTTGAGTACAGGCACAAAGAAGTCTTCAGTGATGCCCATTTGTTTGTAGTTTTAGAAATCTGCCTTGTGAAACCAGCTTTGGCAGTAATATACTACAGGACAATCAAACATATTGATCAAAACCTGTAGTTTAAGGCAGTTACACTTGCTTAATCATGTTTTGTCCTACAAAGAGGGCGAAATGTAAGAAATAAATTAAACATAAAGGAGCCAAAGATGCAGGTTCTCATAACGTCTTTGTCCAAATAGCACTCTTGAGCTACTGATGTGTATGTATTCTAAGAAACCTCAGTAATTTCAAAACTTGGCAAGTATCTGTTGGCTACAGCAAGAAGGAAATAATCTATGGTTTCAGGTACTATTATTTTCTAGCAATTTATATGCTCTGTGAAGTTTGACAAAATACTTCAATTTTGGTTTTGAAACAAAGAGTGTGTGAGAGAAGGACACACTGACAGCATGCATGTACTTGGCCACATCTACTTGTGTGAGTACAGACTGATATTATTTTGTGTAGGACTGTTCTTCCTACACAAGTCTCAGCAGCAGGAGAACATGGAATCTAGTACAAAGACACAACTTGGCCATCTTTAAATATCTTCATTTTGGAGGCTGTGTAGTAGAGCTAATGTGCCCTGCTGATTTGATATGGCTGAATAGCTTGACCACAGTACTGCACAATGCATCACAATGTCTCTCAGACTGAATTTCATTTGTGTCTGGCTCTTTTAGTTCTCCCTGAACTATCTTCCTACATGTTGGAGTCCACAATTTGGGTGAGCCCATGTCTGGAGTGAGCCCATGTCTCAAGCATAGTGCCTTCCACACAATTACCTTCTATTCTGACTCCTTAACTAAAAATGTGACTCCCCTGGACTCCATTGACTGTAGTAACCAGACTAACCCTGACTGTAACAGGAGATTAGGCAACAGACTCACACGTAACCATACACGTAAAGACTACTAAATTGAGATGAGAGGTAAATCTCATAGACTATGACCCTTTAGATCAAGAGTTTCAAAGAGAATTAAAAGTCTTATCTGTAATGGGTAGCTGCTCAGTACTTCAATGAAGCCAAGTAGATCTTGATTTTCAGATAGAGAATCTCCAATACATCATCCTTTTTTTGCACTCAAATAATTGTTCAGACTTCAAACAATATTTCTTTTATTCTATTATTATTTTTCATTACATGTAAATCCTTAATGGTTATACATGGGCTATTAATTTTTGCAGTCACCATTCATGCTTCTTGACCCTTTAAGCCCTTGAAATATGGGACCCAATAAATAAAGCAACCAAAATTGTGAAATCTATCACAACACAGGACAATCTGAAATGGAGAGTCTACATCCTCTCATTCTTTCTCCTGTGAATGATACTCTCTCATCCTAACTACATGCCCTGCTGCCCTGCTGCCCTGCTGTTTTACCCTCTTTGTTCTCTTTTTTTTTTTTTTTAAATTAAGAGTTATTCGTAGCATTGATTCTTCTTTCTGTTAGGCAGCAGTAAGGCTCTAAGGCTTTCTATTAAACATCCAGATTGATCACACTCAGGGCTGAGATACTATCTTGGGTGCTGGTCTGATTACAATGTTTGCCTCCTTCCTGCCTCTTTCAACAGGTCAAAGATCATTTTTTCCTCATGAAAAGGACAGGGAAAAAAAAAAAAATGCCTCAGACAGCTTCCATTAGAAGCACAATGCTCATTTCTAAGCATTCACAAGGTGAGAATACCTTGCTGTGTATTTTGGAGAATATTAATTCTCTTTAGGCAACTTTGACATCATACAAGAGAGTAGCTGGTGCACTTTCAGTGAGAAGCTTCAAAAGAGATACATTCAGTGTAAGAAGAGATTTTAGTCGCATACCTCAAACTAGAGAAATACTAGAGTAACATTTGCTCTAAATTTGGCCAGGCATCAGTTCCAACATTTTTGCTACTGTTATCTCATTTTTGGCACAAAAAAAAAATAAGTGAAAAATATTAAAAAAAAAATCAGGGAAATGACTACTTTTTAAAATGTTGCTGGTAAAAGGGAAAAAAAAAAAAAAAAAGGTAAAATTTTTCAGCTGTAGTTATTGTCCAGAATGTCTTTCTAATGATTACCCTGATTGTATTGCTGGCAGAGCACACCATTTTTATTAATCAATAAGACAATGATCCTTATAATGAGATTATACAAGCAGCAACTAATCATTATCTCAACATCAATCTCTAAATCTGTTTCCCATTATTAAAATCCACAATACTCTGTAGGTTCCTCAACAACAATATTTTACAACTGCAGTGTATGTCACAGCATAGGTGTTTTCACTGTCTTCTGTGGTTTCATTTCCTTGCTAGCTATATCATTCTGAGCTGAACTTGGTATGAAAATGTTATGAGTCAGTAACAGCAACATCCATCATTCCTCCTGAATGGATTTCCCCACAGAGACTACAGATGTTCAGGCCTATATGTTTGTCCTGATACACCACTGCTCCTAGGCTGGGGATGAACAGGAGAAAGATGGCTGGGGTTTTCCACTTCATTGTCTGCACCTAAGCTGAAGCAACATACTGCAGGTGCCCTCAACTAACACCTGACATTTTGAGAACCTTGCAGAAGGTCAGGCTGTGAGTGCCCATACAGCAACAGCCAACCCAGAGGGGGCTGTGGGACTTAAGCCAACCAGAACGGATTGGTTTAAATTCTCCACCCGGTCCTGTAAGTACTGGGTCTTCTCTATCTGTGAAGGATAGTGGGGTTTTGGGGAAGTCCTGTAGCCTGCATGCTAGCAGCTGGGGGTGCCATATTCACCCCTTCACTCCTTGACTGTGCCCTGTCTCCCATGGAGCAGGAAGGTTGTATGGCTCATTAATGTCAAATACAGTTGTGACTAATAGTTCTTTGGTATCTGAGCCTATTTAGTCACACACAATGATTTTCATCTCACACTGTGACAGCTTCCCAACTGTAATGCACTGAGAAGACAACAATTTCAAAGACAAAATATATCCAGATGATTGTCCAAGGGCAATATACATCAAGGGCATATCTTCCTGTGCCTCAGCAGCTTAACATCCCAGGAAAGCATGTTTCTCATATTTCTATAAAGATAAAGTAAGAAGGACCCTCTTGGAGCAGGAAGGTGGCTTCCTGCCCAAGATGAGTTCCTGTTTGATGTTTTCCTGATTTATTGTTCATGGTCTGTGTTATTCTTTCAGATAAAGGACCAAAATAATTGCTGCCTTCCTTACTCAATGTGAAGAGAACCGAGTGTCTTCTTCTGCTCCCTTGGAATCAGTGTGGAATCACAATCTTGAGTCATGAGCCTGACTGCAAGTCCATTATGCATCGAGGAGTTAGTGACACACATAACAGTCACCCTGAACAGGCACAGGTCCAACGAGGCCTTGAAACTTGTGTGGAGCTGCACAAATCTCTTGGCTGCAGGATAACCTCAGCAAGCTCATTGTTCTGAAAAGATACGGATTTATACTTAGACAACTCTTGAAGTAAAAAGGCCTTGAAAAATTCTGCAAATTGCTAGCTTGGATTGTCTGTATATATAAAAGTGCAAATGGGTGTGGAACTAGAAGATAGCTATTCAATGCCTAAATAGTTCCAAAAGGCTCCATTAATGGGCACGTACTACAACATCTTTGAAAGAGATTTCTACTTCAATAATTTGCTTCAGCTATAAATAATTAATATAATTTTCTGAGATTGGACCCTGGTCTGCCCCAGGTGAGAGTATTTCCAGGTGAAAACATTTTATTTTCTTTAGTGATGGGTTTCTGGCCAGTGAGGTCATGTCATCAGCTTAACTCGACAAAGTCCATGTACTGGGCATCTAAAGAAAGATGAGGGTAGTGTCAGGAAGACATAAACAAAACCTGAAGCCATTTCAAAGCTGTGGGAAGTCTGACACAGTACTGAGAAAAGACAGAGAAATTAGTACAATAATTCAGGATTAGGTAGGATGAGAACTTTATTTTCTATCAAAACTAGCAATCTTTCAATTATGACTAGAATAAATTCTTTTATTTCAAGATTCAGCCTATAGACAATATGTTTGCCTCCAGGAGCCCGTCAATTAAGTATGTTTGATTTGATTGTAGGAGCAGAGATTGATGGTGGCAAGCCATACATACAATTTTATATAAATAAACGTTCACAGTATAACTACCAAGTGTTTACAGATTGCCAAACATATCCTAGAAGATGTCATTCATATGAACTGCTCTCTCTCTCTCCCTTTTTCAAAGGTTATATCAAGTTTAGTTAACATTTTTTCTCCAAAAATGTTCATGGACTTGTTTTATGTTGGTTTAATAAAACTATTTCCTACTTGATAGAACTAGTGAAAAGAAGAAATCAGGTCCAATAAGTTAGATATTAAACAGCCTAGAAAATATGGCAAAATTAATGAACATCAAAAACAAAAGCAGGAAGTACAATAGGATTACAATTTACAATATCCTGCTTTGTTTATTTACTAGACTGGTTACCTATTTTATATGGTACAAATGGTGATGTTTCTACTCAATTTTAATAACCTGTGTTTGTGATATGTTCTGAAAATATATGGATTTGTACTTAGACAACTCTTGATTTAAAAAAGCCTTGAAAAATCCTGTAAACTGCTTGCTCAGATTGTCTGTATATATATATATATAAATATATATTATATATAAAAAAATAGACTTCCTGATATTTTCTTTTCTTTTCTTTTTTTCTTTTTTCTTTTTTTTTTTAATGTGATCATCATCTTCTAATTATTATACATTCTTAATGTAGAAGCAGTTAGTAGTCAAACATATTGACATCTACTTTAGAACAAACTTCAGCTCATTCCATGAATGAAGGTACTTGAGGAGGAGAGGTACTCAATCAAAAAAAACCAAACAAACACCATTATGTAAAGTATAAAACAATACAAAAATAATTCACAGTGTGGAGCTATTTACATTCACATATTTACACTGGCCATCTAAAGAACATTTTTCTCATAATGTCTTTTTAATTCCAAAAAGGATCGTACTGTGCATCTCTTACAAAAATTAGAAAAATACATTTTTAACTTCAGAGGACTTTCAGAGATTCATTCAAATAACATGAGAGTTGATTTACAACACTGTTCCTATGTGAATGCAGAATATATCTTTAATTAATATTTGTATATCATTATGACTCAGGGCAGAATTTCATACTTGAGTATGTTCTCTCATACACAATTTCCTTAATAAAACAAGAAAAGAATGTAATTCCTTTCTACCTGCATTGTACTCTGATGACAATTCATATAGAAAAATGTATTCTCATCAGCCATCTGTCTTGTTACCCCATTAGGTTAAAACATTTTAATGTTAACACTGATATCTATATAATGATGAAATAGTTAAAGTGAAAAGTTTTAACCTCCTCCTCTGCCCCTTCATAATTTATGCTATTGTTCAAAAAATACATATATTTTTCATGGAGTAATACATTTTAGAAATAGATTGTTTGTGTAGAAAGCTCTCAAGAGTGATATGACCAGATAAAGAGGCTTAAAAATGTCTAGTCTTGTAGAAATTTATTCACATTACTCCATAAAGTAGACTAAAAGAAGAAAGGTATAGTATTAAAGTGGGCAAGAATTATGTGACAGATAAGATGACTGTGTCATTAAACATTAAAGTGTTAATAGGAACAGCAATCAAGAGAGTGCAAATTCCTTTACCACACGATGAACTGAACTGCCATCCAAAACCACATTTCAAGTAATTCAGAGATTTAGCAGGAATAAATTCACATTGTTATTTTTCCTTAAAATAAATTAAATAAAATAAATAAATAAATAAATAAATGAATGAATAAATGAATAAAAAGAGGAAAAAAAAAATGGGACCAGATTCAAGGATACATTACACAGCCATGTACAGAAACAAGCAGTCATACCTTAAGAATGGAATGGAATCCATGAGTCCACCACAGGTCATGACTGTTGGAGAATGATGAGGAAACAAAAACAAGAACAGGGCAAACAAAACACTATACATTTTCTTTCCATGAAAAAGTTAAATTCATTACTATTCCAGCTTTTTCTAACACAGGTTAAATCATTGTATTTTTCAACTTTTTATGGACCATCCTTCCCCTTATGTTGTCTAATTACTTTTTAAGATCATTTACAAAAAGTTCTGGCATGCAATGCAATTCATGTCAGTATGGTCTGTGTTACAATATTTGAGTTTATAAAAAACTATATTTGTTGTTGTTGTTTAAGCCTGTTATTTTGGCAATTTAAACATGTTTCCCTGTTTTCTTTTATGGAAAATAGAAGTTATTTTTTTCTCTTCATCTTCTTTGATTCTATAGATCTTCCTCCTGTTGTCTCTCAGTCCTTTATTTTCTCAGTCTGAGGGGTTTTGTACCTAACCTGTCCACATCTAGAAACCATCACGCACCTCTGATGATCCAATCAGCTTTCTTTGTAAAGTTTTCTAGATTTATCATCTTATTTTGAGATTGTGAGATAGGAACTACATGAAATTGTCAATCCATTGAGCAAAGTGATTACATTTGTTTTACTTTATGACCAAACTTCAAAGTCTAGTAGGTTTAAAAGCATGGTTTTTTCCACAAAAGCTTTCTTTTCTCTTTGTTGATACAGTCATTATAGAATCCCTATTTGTAATTTCAGAATTTCTCTTTGCATCTACTAACCTTATTTTTATGCAATTCCTGTTAATATGACCAGTACAGAATTCAGAATTTCTAGTCTATATATCTTAAACTCTGCCTTAAGTCCTTGAAAATGCATACCACAGTTGATATATATCTTTTTGACCTTAGGCAATTCTAATAAATAGTTTGTACACCATAGTGAGCATTTTGTAAAACTCATAGTCAAATATTTGTCATTATTAATTCCATGGCTTTGTTATCAAGCTGACACTTCAATTTCTGACAGTTAGATTCATAAGACTCCTTAGGAAGGAACTTTGTTAAACTGCCTAATAGTTAATACATTTAGATTCTTTTGAAAGATATTTCTTTATATATCTCTGTCTGCGTACTCATCACCATTTTGGGCTCTGTGCCCCACACAAGACACAAAACAGAATAGTTTTGGAATGTATTATAAATACCCTCATGTTCCGATGACATAATTAATAGGAGTCCTGAGAGAAAGGCAAAAAATTCAGATTCACGGAAGAATTTTGTCAGAATGAGAAAGGAGAAGGGGCAGGAAGTTAATAACAAAAAGCAAAGCTTAAGGCAATATCTATTCTCCTTTTCAACAGCAAAATCTATGCAGTAAAGAAAGCTGGGAAAGTGTTACTTTTCCACATGCTTGATATTAATGGAAAACATTTGTGTTAACAGTGCTGAGAACAATTCAACCTTATGTAAAAAAATTACCCACTTAGGTCTGTCAAAGCTGATATCTATGAAGATTATCTGATACCAATGCTGAGAGTGAGAAAAATGTTTCCAACCAGATAACACAGTAGAAAATGAAAGAAAACAAACAAAAAAGCCTTGAAAATATGTTTTAGAGAACAAAAAATGCTATTATATTAGCTTCAATACTCTGCAATCTTCGACAGTTTGTGATTAATTAAAAAAAAAAAAAGTCCAGTTGGGTGGATTTTTGTATCATTTCCATTTTAAGTGGCCATGCTAGTAAATTATTTGGTCCAATGTCACAGAGCAAATCAGCAGCAGAGTTGAATGTAGAATCAGCAACTCACAATTTCCAAAATAAATTTAAAAGGCACAAAGTGAATTTACAATAGGAAATAAAACATTGCTAGCCTACAAATGATCATCTGTATCAAGCTGGTAAAAATGAAGATAGGCATTGACTCTATATATAGTTTAACTACATTCTTATATGCTATTCACGCTGAATAGCATTCCATTCTACTGTGATTCCATTTGTCCCCTGCCACTGATGGATTATGATACTGTTCAGTCTAAATAGGGCTGTCATAATTTGGCCCTAGATATTAAATAATGTTATCTATATGTGAAGTAATAACCACCTGCATTTATACACATATTCATGTAATATTCTGTGCATATGGCTAAATACAGAAAGTTTGTCTGCGTACTTCTGACATAAAGTTCATTGTGTATATATAGTTATTAAATGAGAATGCAAACTCTCACAGTGATACATAAACATTTGAAACCCCAGATGTTTAGCTGAAAGAGAGTGAGTTGCAACTACAGATCCTGGAAAAATCTTTGGTAATCTGTACAGAAACTTGTCATAACCAAATAGGAAGCATTTTCCTCACACTGTTTAAACCTTGATTGACCTTGGCATCTGCTATGGTAAGAACAGCATTCTGTGATCCCAGCATTGGTCTTTATTTGAAAGACAAAGATAACTCAATTGTTTTATAGGTTCTTTGAATGTTTATAAATTGTGAAAGGAAGGAAACATTGTACCTTTTTGTCTTCTGTCAGTGTACTATGAATCTGCAATAAAGCATAACAATTACTCTTAGACTCAGTAAAAGTATTAAGCTACAGTAAAACTTACAGTCTGTTGACTATTTCTGTGTATTTTAAATAACATATAAAGCTTAACATTATAAAGTTTATTCAAGCAAATGTGTTCTTTTAAAATAGCTTTTTTTTTTTGAGAGTACAAGACTGTTCCCAGTTTCAGCAGCACTGTCTCAGCCTACTGCATTGCAGCCCTCCAAGACAAAAGTGACAACCCAGGCACTGGTCTTCAACCCAAATAAACATTTTCCCTCCCCTCTTTGATCCTATTCAGAATTCTATTTCTCTTGCTGACACTTGAAATAACAAGCTAAAACTCCTTGCTATCTTAGTTTTCATTTTTTGTCTTTATTTTACTGAGCCTAGAGTTAACCACCCAGGAAAAGACCTCTGCCATTTGATTAGCTTTCTCATAAAGGACAATTTTCAAAGTGTTATGCTCGGAAGGATCATGGATCCCAGTGTAACAGCAAATGGTAGTAGTAAAGAGACTGTAGGCCATGGGTAAATAAAGTGCATCTTCCTAAAGACAATGGAACTAGAACTACAGAGACATGACTGTCAAAGTATTATGCTGTACATATAATTCATTTCTCTGTCCAAAGTTTCCTTATCTGGCAAGCCAAGGCTTGCTGCTTTCATATGCAATTTTTCACATTGATGTGCAGTGAGACTGATTGAAAGAAGTGAGGCCTATGCTGTTGTTTTCCTACTTTTATGCATTTTCTTCTATCTTTTTCAGTATGCAGCACCCAGATAAATTCCTCCTCCTAATTTGTGCTGCACAGCACCATCAGAGATACCTTTTCTTGTTAAAGGTCTAAAGTAAGTGATAATTATAAAATCTTTTAATTTAAGACACAGCAACACACTGACAGGGGACAAGGGATTCTTTGTCAGGTAAATGTCTTGAACTTCTGCTTTGATTCTCCATCTCTTTCCCTGATTCTTTTAGTTTCATGTACAACAGCTGGTACCTTTCACTCTACAGCTAAGCTACCAACTATTTAATGATTTTGCAGTCTATCAATTGTGGAGTCATTCCTTCTGCCTGCCAATTTTATTTAATATTCCAGACCTCTCTAGGCTACCCTGTGACTGTGGGGCCATAAGAAATCTATCTGCCAACAGGTATGAAACTAACACACAAGTATATTCTAACAATTTATAGAAGTAATGATTTAAGTGTCAAATTAAATTCAAGTGTGGAGAAACATATTGACCACCAACTGCATTGGGAACTTCATCTATTTATGACAGGTCTGGGTACTACATGTTTTCTATAGATGTGTTTGAAAACAGTGAAGGAGATTCTGTCTTGCTCAAATATCTGTGCAACTTCATTGAAATTACAAGTGTGTAGAGATTCTAACAAGAGTAAATTCAGCAATTGTTTAATTATCAGCTCTGATAATTATAACTCTTTCATATAATAATATGGTCACATAAAATACTAATTCATCATCTTTAGACTGGGTTATGCAAGGGTATATATTCTGTGTAGTAGCATTGATTCATTCACAATTAAGATAGTGGCACCTCAGTTTCAGCATTTAATGATTTATTCTGGTTCTAGCTTCCAGTCTAGACCATTGTTGTAATCTAGGATGAAAGACTCAATCTTATCAGATTGCCTTGGCCATTCCAGGCCAATGACTATAGCTCCACTTGGCTGTGAAACAGGCAGTAGAAAACAATGAGCGCAGGTTCAGCTTAATTTTTCATCTAAACTGAAAAGTTAAGGTTTCTCTAATACTATTCATACACGATCACATGATAACAAATCATCTAACCATAGAAACAAATGTGAAGGTCTCTTAAACAAATCGTTAAGTCAGGACTGGAAATATCTCTCAATTAGTTTTGTTGTACCTTTCTGATTTATTTACTAAAAACCATACAACTCTGTTCATTTACATTCTTCTACAGAAGATGTTCTGTATGCATTTAATTATTTATTTTAAAATTCATTTATTTTTTACAGAATGTGTAGTTATTTAAATGCAAATTATTGAGAAAGAAGGGAAGAAATCCAGATTCTAATTCCTTCTGTTTAAAACTGACTCTATTTTTTCAAAAACCTGGTTTGTTTTCTCTTTTCTTTTTTTTTTCCAGATCTTTTGATTTACTAAGAGAAAGGTGATTCATGGTAGCTTTGTGCAGAAAACCTGTAGCATGATAACGCACGGGCTAACAAGCTTCAGATTTTGGGAGAGGGATCCTTTTTTTGTGACTTCTACATACATAACTTTTTAAGTATGTTTAGAGGCTGTTTAAGTCTTCATACACTGAGTTCATGTGTATGTGACTGAATGTACACACATAAACACCAAACAACTAAAAAATTATTCTTGTATGTTTGTCTGTGTGGGCATACAAGCCCACACATGCACCTCTCTATGTGTCTGTCTATCCATGTATTTGCTATTTGTTCTAACAGGTTGAAAGGACAAGTCACAGGGTCTGACAAGTCTAATTCTAACAAAATAGCTTGCTGGAAGCCAGTGTAAAGTTAGAAACCATGCTACAGCCTAGAAAAAAATACCTGAAGCAGAGTATCTATATCAGCTCTTCTCTCAGAGTTTGGCTTCAATTTCTTCTGATTTGTTTTGCTACAATACTTAATATTGGACCCTCAGGAAACAACAGTTCTACTCAGCACAGTCCTTATTCAGAGAAATTTAATCTCTACATTAACTGTGGATGCTATAATAGGAATGCTAGGATGAACTGTGGTATTCTGTTCACCTTCTTTCAGTATTTCAGCATTTTAACCTTTCTTTTTCCAAAATCATTTTCTCAAATGTATAAGATGATTAATGAGAGCTGCTTTTTTCTGCATTCAACAAGCATGTGTTCTTCTTGCCCATCTGTCCTTGCATAATTATGGTTGTGCTGTTCATGTCAATATCTAGGGCTGTGTCAGCACTTCCATTACAAACCCCAGTTTTCAGCAGTTTGTAATAAGGCTGGTGCACTTGGCATTTGGCCGAAATTGAAGAGAGCTGGAAATCACACTGATCAGGACACTGAATCCAAAATATAAGTAGTGATTTGTTTTGGACTAGGGTCCATATTTGGCAAGAAAAGTGGGCTGACAGCAAGTGCAAGTGAAATAAAAGGTATCCAAGTGTCTGATAGTACAGCCGAGCTTTACACAATGTCAGAGAACAGTGCAAAAGTAGGTCCAGCTAAGTAAGAAAGTCTTTCATAAGGCAGTCAAATAATGTTCCCTTTTTGGAAGGAAGCCAGTGTGGATGAACTAAAAAAAGGAAGGACCTGCAGCAGGGCTGGGTTTGTAGGCATCTCAGTGCCAACTCATTTGTTCATGAAGAAAACCCAAAGAGAGAGCAATGAATACCTACAAACGGTTCTGCAAAGGAGGACAAATTAGTACGGTATTTAAAGAAAAGTGAGTTCATTTTCAAAAGTAACTGGTGATTCTGGGGGCTGAGTCTTACTGAGTGGATTTTTTTTTTTTCCTGTTTGTTGAAAACTTTCTGAGATCCTTTGTACAGCTACAGTTTGTCACTCAAACAGCACCCGACTTTTTAATAATTGGAATTCAAATAACCTCAAGACACAAACACCATTCCTGATCATCCATGATAACAAAGAGCTGGATAGCCCAAATAAAGAAAATATACAGATAATGCAAACTGTATGTAAATTTTATTGTAGGTACATAATGTATTTAGTACTTTTTACTGTCAGAGAGGTAAGTTTTCACATAAAAGCAGAGACAAAGGAAAAAATATAGGATTATTGTTAAAGTAGAATTACCTTCAAGCTGAATAACGTCCCCTCAGATAATAAAGAGGCAACTCATAATAAACACAAATAAAAGAATTTCTAACCCCAAGTGCTCACTGAAATATTTGTAAGTTTTTTTCATGTATACACATGATCGCAGGTTTGGTTTTGCTCTGGATAATCAATGCATAGGTTTTGACTTCTTAGGTTGGCTGAGGACCAGTTACAAATTTGTGTCCTGTGAGAGAAGGCGACATAAGTCCAGCAGAGCACTGATTACTTACTGGTATAGTAGGTTGTTGTTGGTTTTTTTTGTTTTTTTTCCTGTAGGTATGACATTACTGGGAAGCCTGAGAGAGAAATGCTGTTTTGTACACATACAAGGGATTTCTAGGCAAGTGAGCAAGTCAGCACAGAATAAAATATAGCCTGCATTACCATATATCAACTGTTTCAGTGCTAATTACTTATGTCCGCTGTTCTTAGCATTATTTTTAAGTTATCTACATGCCTGGCATTTAATGAAGGTACAAACAAACACACAAGCAGTTACTGTGATGATCTGTATCATATGATCATCTGTATCTGTTTCACTATTAGTCTATCCTGTCTAACTTATAGACCATATACCATTGCTTCTACCAAATAAAATAATTTTATTCCATAATTTCAAACATAGTCTAATTTTGTTCAGTCTATAATGTAGTAAAAACGTCAAATACAAATTTATCAAAACATCAACATAATCAGTAAGTATTTAGAAGTCCCTCTCATAATATTTTCACTATCAAGTAGCTCCATATTTATGAAAAAAAAATTCATGTTGTAGAGTGTTTCTGAGAGATCAGAGCCAGGCTGTGAAGAGAGAATGAGATGGATGAGAAGGAAATCCTTCCTGACTAATGTCTGGAGCAAGACATAAACGGACACATAACTGTATCTGTGCTGAGTACAGAGCAGCATCACTGCAATCTTGCATTCTTCAGTAAGCTTGAAGTAGTAGCTAATAAATCAACCTTCACATATAAGTTTAGAAAGCTTGTAACATTGAATAAAAATGAGTTGATTCTTTGAACAAGGTTTAAGGCACAAGAAGGTAGGATGCCATTTCTGCCTGAGGGAAGGGAAGGTGCGGGAAGGGAAGGGAAGGTGCGGGAAGGGAAGGGAAGGGAAGGGAAGGGAAGGGAAGGGAAGGGAAGGGAAGGGAAGGGAAGGGAAGGGAAGGGAAGGGAAGGGAAGGGAAGGGAAGGGAAGGTGCAGGAAGGTGCGGGAAGGTGCGGGAAGGGAAGGGAAGGTGCGGGAAGGTGCGGGAAGGTGCGGGAAGGGAAGGTGCGGGAAGGGAAGGGAA